>NW_012116977.1:958999-1014353 GCF_000951035.1 Colobus angolensis palliatus
GTTCAAAATGCAGAAATCACCGGTCTTCTGTGTCCTTCGCGCTGGGAGTTGGAGACTGCAGCTGTTCCTATTCGGCCATCTTGCTCCGCCCCTCGGTGTTCCTTTCTTTAGTTTTCTTTTATTGTTGAACAAATACCTATTGAACACCTACTATGTTCCTGAACTTTTCTGACATTAAAAATGCAGCAATCTTGTTGCTTCTTACATTCAAGTTGGTGAAGACAGCTTTCAATAAATAAATAGAAAAATCAATATATTTTTACTTATGATGTATGTCAGGAAAAGTCTCTATTAAAAAAGCACATGTATCAAAATATGACATGTACCTCATATTTATATACACCTATCAAAAACCCATAAAAAGGAAAAACCTTAAAAAAATGGAAAAGGCACAGTGGGTAGACATAGACACTTTTTTTTTTTTTTACTGGTTTTGAGCAAAGATGAGTTTTCTTTTTTTTCTCTCTCTTTTTTTTTTTTTTCTGTTATACTTTAAGTTCTAGAGTACACGAGCACAACGTGAAGGTTTTGAACTTGTCTTTTACATTAGGTGTATCTCCTAATGCTATCCCTCCCCAGTAGATTCTTAAAGAAAATGAGACAATTAGCTATGTTGCTATAGGGAAGATAAACTTCACAAGTCAACAAAATGAAAGTGCAAAGACTGAGTCGGGACTATGTTTTTCACACTTGAGGATGGGCAAGAGGATCAGTGCTACTGGAGAGGATCAAGCAAGGAAGGAGTGATTGGTGTTGAGACCCAAGCAGCAGCCAAAATCCAGCTATTTCGGAGCACTACAAGTCATGCGTAGGCTTTGGATTTTATCTCCAGTATTATCAGAAGTTATTGGAAGATATGGAGAAGGTATTGGAAGCTACGGAGAAAACATACACACACAACCAAAAAGAATATTTAACATTATAAAGATCCTAATGACTGCTCGATGGAGAATAGCCCATGTTAGGAAAGTAGGGAAGATAATGTGATGTGTTAGCAAAGTACATGTGCATGTTGGATGTGGTGTTGTTTAAATTTGACTCCTGAAATACTGAGGGAAGAAATAAAGAAAAAAAGAATTAGGGAACAGGAAAGGAAAACATAATAATAGAGAAAATACAAATGATAGATTAGAAAAAGTGAATAACCAAAGGGAGGAAAATATTTATAGAGAAGAGATAGAAGGATGTTTGGTGAATTGAATGTTAAGATGAATATTAACTGGAATAGTGTTATTTTCATGCATTACACTGCCATCTAATACTGTTTCTACTATTCCTTGAAATTTTAAAATGTATTTAAAAATCAGAAAATGCTGAAGCTGAAAGAAAACATAGTCTACCTCACAGTTTTCATGTGAGAAAGTTCAATTTAGAATAACGATATTCAAGATTATTAGTTGACTAGTGGCAGAGAGAGCATGATTTACCCCAAAATAGTTTTTAACTATTAAAATAATTAATAATAGTGAAGGATGAGAGCCAACGTTCTCATTACTGAGGAGGTATAGGCTTCAGATATGCCAGAAAATGAACTGCGTTGTACCATACTTAGATTCAGAGACATCAGTATAAATTCATGTTTAGCTTAATAAAATAGAGACAGATACAAACATACAGCTATGTACATATACATGGGTTAGAACAGATACAAGTATGTCTTTGTTCTGTCTACAGAGTATCAGAACCAATAGGTGGTGTGTGTGTGTGTGTATGTGTGTTCATGTTGTGTGTGTATAAACATTTATAATAAAGGAGTCCCTCATGCAAGATTATGGTGGCTGACAATCCCAAGATTTTCAATTGGCAACTGAAATTGGAGGGAAACTGATGGTGCAGTTCCAGTCTAAATACTACTTGTCCAAGTATCTAGGGACCCTATGGTCACATCAAGTTATTGCATGAAGTTAACCTTCACAAGTAGCATATAAAAAGGATGAGAAAAAGTTACCCTACAGTAGAGATATCTGGAAAACACTAAGTCACATGATATATGCCAACATCATCAGTAATAAATAATGATAATACTACGTACTCTTGATATGATGTGTTGAAAATGTCACTTCACCCCTGTGGTCACCCTTCACAAAACCCATAACTCAAGTCTAGCCACGAGTAAAACTTTAGCCAAACACAACTGGTGGACATTGTACAAAATACCTGACTAGCACTCATGAAAACTGGCAATGCAGGAACAAGAAAAGTTTGATAAACTGTCACAGAGCAGAGGAAGCTAAGAAGAAATAAAGATTAGGATGGAAGTGGTGGCTCACTCTTGTAATCCCAGCATTTTGGGAAGTTGAGGCCAGAGGATCTCACAAAGTCAGGAGTTCGAGACCAGCCTGGCCAACACAGTGAAATCCTGTCTCTACTAAAATTATAAATATTAGCTGGGCGTGGTGGCACACGCCTGTAATCCCAGCTACTCAGGAGGCCAAGGCAGGAGAATCGCTTGATCTCATGAGGTGGAAGTTGCAGTGAACTGAGATTGCACCATTGCACTCCAGCCTCGGTGACAGAGACTCTGTCTCAAAAAAAAGAAGGAAAGGTTAAATGTATTCTGAATGGAATTATGGAATAGAAAACAGACATTTGAGTAAAACTAATGAAATCTGAGCTAAGTATAGAATTTAATTAATATCAATATATCAGTATTGGGTCCCTAGTAGTGGTAAATGTATAGTAATGTAAGATGTTAACAATGGAGAAACATTGAGAGCTTAAGGGAACTTCTGGATTATCTTCACTTCTTTTAAAAATCCAAAACTCTTCTAAAATAAAATGTTGATTAAAAATACAGAATGGTAATTATTAAACTATATTTCAGTTTATATTTATAAACTATAAATATTAAACTATATTTCAGTTTATATTTCAGTAAGTCATTTTACTCTGAATAAAGAGAATAATCCTATGAATACCAAGGTACAATTTGGCTGGCCTCAGACTTTCTCAGAAATACTCACTGTTTAAGAACTTCTGTTCTTAATGTAATATGTTCAAAACTTGAGTAAAATAAATTTTAAACCAAAAGGTGTTTATAGCAAAGTTCATAAATCAAATGTAAAGGACATAGTATGATTTATACAATATACAAACAAGGGGAACGCATTTTAAACATAGGAAAAAACCATAAAAAATCCTTAAGGCACAAACTTTCTTAGAAAATATACTGTTTTTTTCTTTGTTGGTTTTCTTGAGTTGGAGTCTCACTGTCGGCAGGCTGGAGTGCAGTGGCACGACTCGGCTAACTGCAACCTCCGCCTCCCTGGTCAAGTGATTCTCCTGCCTCAGTCTCCCAAATAACTGGGGCTATAGGTGCATGCCACCATGCCCAGTAAATATTTGTATTTTTAATAGAGATGGGGTTTCACCATGTTGGCCAGGATGTTCTTGATCTCTTGAACTTGTGATCCACCTGCATTGGCCTCCCAAAGTGCTGGGATTACAGGCATGAGCCACCTGAAAATTCATTGGCCTGTTTTCTTATGTGATCAATTGGATAAATGGTAGTTCAAACTAATTCTTGAATGGAGAGTTCATGATAAATAGTTTGAGCACCAAATTTATTTCAGATGCATATATTATAAACAACTATAGAAATCAAGCAACCAACAAAATTTAATATTGTTTTTTGAATATTTAAATTTTTAACATTAACAGTAGAATAAAAAAGAAGATAATATATTGGAGAATTAAATATGTACACAAGCTTTCCATCATTGTCCATAAATTTTAAATAAATCATATGACTTAAACTAGTTATGCCCCAAACTGCCAATTGTATACTATTTAAAAAGCCCATTCAGGGCCATGCCTCAGTCAACCATAAATTAATATTAGGAAATGCAGGACTTTTTTAATGTTTAATTTTTAATTTTTGTGGGTACACAATAGGTGTATATATCTATGGGTTACTTGGGATATTTTGTACAGACATACAATGTATAATAATCACATCAAGTAAACAAGCTATCCATCACCTCAAGCATTCATCTTTTGTGTTAAAAAGACTAATTATACTCTTCTAGTTATTTTGAAATGTACAATTAAATTACTATTGAATATAATCATCCTGTTGTGCTATCAAAAACTAGATCTTATTTATTCTGGATAAAGAAAATGTGCTGCATATAAACAATGCAGAGCTTTTCATTTTGGTACAAACTTTTTCATTTATTTCTAAGATATTTGTGTACATTAAATTACAGAGAAGGTAAGAGATTACCTGTTGCCCTCCCTTAGACAAATCCTTGAAGTATGAACATCTGGCTAATCATTCTTGCAATCTGCCACTTTACTTCCCCCTTCATAAACGGATTTTTTTTTTTTTTTGGCCGGATCTCGGCTCACTGCAAGCTCCGCCTCCCGGGTTTACGACATTCTCCTGCCTCCGCCTCCCGAGTAGCTGGGACTACAGGCGCCCCGCCACCTCGCCCGGCTAGTTTTTTTTGTATTTTTTAGTAGAGACGGGGTTTCACGGTGTTAGCTAGGATGGTCTCGATCTCCTGACCTCATGATCCGCCCGTCTCGGCCTCCCAAAGTGCTGGGATTACAGGCTTGAGCCACCGCGCCCGGCCATAAACTGATCTTTTGATCTCTTTTATCCCTTTAGAGGTCTGTCTTATGAATCCATCCATCAAATTACAAACTCCAGGACTTATTAATATTTTTTGACAGGCGGCCATTATCTGACCCTGGTAGCCTACCTAGAATTCTGATTCTTATACTCCTCAATATTTCTTCTTGTCTCTTGAAGACTCATTGTTTCATACAACAATATGTGTGTTGCATGCACATCCAAATCTCAAACACCTGATTAATACCAAGCCACGTACACAGACACACACAAATATACACACATTCAGTCTTGTAATGAGATCTCTGGATATTAAAACATGCTGTAACAGGTAGATACATACTTTTTAAATCTAAGTTTCAAAGAAATAACTGAAGTTTATAGTAACAATGTCAAAGAAAAAAAAATGCACCAGAAGGAGTTGACAGGCAAGGAAGACATTACATTAGACTACTATAATCCAGGGAGAGATTGAACTCAGCTCCTCTGAAACAAAAGGTACGAGGATTTTTTTTGTGTGTGTGTGATAATTTATTTATTTTTTATTTTTTATTATACTTTAAGTTCTAGGGTACATGTGCATAACGTGCAGGTTTGTTACATATGTATACTTGTGCCATGTTGGTGTGCTGCACCCATCAACTCGTCAGCACCCATCAATTCATCATTAATATCAGGTATAACTCCCCAATGCAATCCCTCCCCCCTCCCCTCCTCCCCATGATAAGCCCCAGTGTGTGATGTTCCATCATTCTTAGCAAACTATCACAAGAAGAGAAAACCAAACACCGCATGTTCTCACTCATAGGTGGGAACTGAACAATGAGATCACTTGGACTCGGGAAGGGGAACATCACACAATGGTACGAGGATTTTTAACTGCTGAGGTGAGCTAGTGGAAAAGACGTTAGGGGGGAGTTTGGACAAAATGATTAGGTCATCAATGTTTACTAATTGTTGCTTATAGAAGTTAGGCTCCTGCCCTCCCACAGAGACTGGGAGATAGGAACCCTATCTACTTCAGTGATTTTATTTCAAAAGACTGTCTTCCAGGTTCTGCAGAAGGAAATTTTTGGGTTGTAAATTAACAAGAGGCCAGAAGAAGATTTACATTTCAAAGGGGCACAGAAAGAATTTGCAGTTGCAAGTTTTCTAAAGTAAATTATCCAAGAGAGACCAGGGACCTAGTGTCAGGAAGAAGACTGTCACTCTAAAGTTTAATCAAGTTGGAAATGACATTAAATTAGAAAAAAACTTTGTCTGCATTGGTTTTCCTCTACATATATAGTGTTGCTTGTTTAGTATTAAACTAAATGCTGATGCATAATGAATTCAATTACTGAAATTTTATATTCTGACTTATAAAATGTTCAAAAAGATATCAAGACTTACAGTTTTAATGGACATTGGTATATATTTTACACAGAAATATTTTGTTAAAACAAATGTGAGCAAATGAAAATTTCTCATTTATTTATTTGAATGTTTATGTTTGTTTAAACTCATTGATTTTGTTTTAAAACCTGAGTTTAGAAAGTAATAGTTTTAACATTTTGGGAGAAAAATGCAGAATGATATGCAGTAACACATACACACACACAAAGAAAAATTTTGTGTAC
The DNA here is from genome assembly GCF_000951035.1 of Colobus angolensis palliatus. NCBI lineage: Eukaryota > Metazoa > Chordata > Mammalia > Primates > Cercopithecidae > Colobus > Colobus angolensis. Next base: position 965,195 of record NW_012116977.1, read on the forward strand.
ATGATTTTAAAAAACAAAAATTACTAAGCTATGTGACACAATTATTATTTTTCATCACTAATCAGAAGTTTGAGTAGAAAAGGGAAAATGGCAATGTTTCTTTCTCTGCACCTGTTAGTGAACCTTAAATGTCCATCAGTCTGATTACTGCTGACATGAACTTTTCACTGACATAGATTCCCCTTGAGGACATATGTTGTTCCCATGATATGATGGGCAGTATGAGCAAAATATAGGCTGGACGTAGTCACATGGAGAATCTGGAGCAAAAGCCAGGCCAAAAAGTATTTCAACCTTCATTAAGCATTTCAAAAATTGAGCAAATATAGAGAAGGAAGAGAAAGAGTTTATGTTCTAGGACTGCCTATAGCCTAGAGGCCTATAAGCCATAAGCCTCTTGAGTTGCTAGATCACTTAGGTGATCATGAAAATATAAAACAAATTGCTAAGTTTTAACATATGAAAATAATCTTTGAACAACATCCAGCTAAACACTGAGTGAAAACAGCACAACCATAATATATCAGAACAAATAGGTAGGGTGGATCTGGTATTTGAAGTGATAACAAAACCTACTTGGTTTCAATATAAAAAGCGAAAAAAAAAAAAAGGGATAAATGTCCATTTGTTATCAATATGAAAATGTAGGAATATATGGACACTAAATGCACATAGCAGGAGAAAGGTATTTAAAAATGGAATGTTAAACTTCTAAGTTAATCCACTAAAAATAGAAATAACATAGTGATTACAGATATTTTGGAGAAAACTGTATATAGAAAAGTGCAATATGCAAAACTTGAACAAACCAATATAATGTATAAAAAGTATAAAGAATGCAAAAAGAAAACATATTAATAAAACATATGAAAATAAATGGGAAAACCAAAATCAAGTATGTGAAATTAAAACAAGTGTAAATGTCTTATTCATTAATAAACAGAGACTATATATTGGAGTAGACATGATTCAGCTGTATGCCATTTTCAACTCTTCTCAGCACTCATTTTTTAAAGAAATAGTAGAATTAGAAATGAACAATAGTAAAAGGTTAAAACTGTTAAATATTTTTCCCACTCATCCTGATCCCTAGGATTCTGTGTCCTAAAGGCAAACATGTTATCAGTTAATTACATTTTTCCAGAGGTAATGTTTCATATGTGAAAATGTATATGTGAAAAACAACATAGCAATTGATAGTCACATAAATATAACAGATATATTAAAAAATGAAGAATTACAAAATATGATTAACTTCTGAACAATACAGGGATTAACAGCACCAACTCCCTATGCAAGAGAAAATAGGTGTGTAACATTTGACTCCCTCAAAACTTAACTAATAGCCTACTCTTGACAGAAACTCTATCAATTAACACATTTTATGTGTTATGTATATTACATATTGTACTCTTACAATAATGTAAGCCAGAGGAAAATGTTATTAAGAAAACTGTAAAGAAGAGAATATGTATTGACTATGCATTAGATGAAAGTGGGTAAAAGTCTTCTCATCATCTTCATTTAGAGTAGGCTGAGGAGGAGGAAGTAGAAGAGATGATCCCATTGCCTCAGGGCTGACAAAGGCAGAAGGAAATCCACACATAAATGGACCTGCACAGTTAAAACCTGTGTTATTCAAGGGTCAACTGTAATTTCTTCCCTACTGTTCAAATATTAATGAAAAGTAAGCAACTGCACAATGGTTATTGTTGGATAAAATAACATTAGTTATAAAATCTATAAGTAAGATATGTCTGGAAGAAACTATAGAAAACAATATAGCTTATATGTTAACCTTTAGTGAGGAGCTATGCTGTTGTTTAAAACTCTCATGCAATGAATTACTTCTGGTGTAATACTCTTTAAAATCACCGATGGTTTTGTTTCCTAAGTAGTATGGTAAGATTTTTGCATTTTTGTCAAAATTGCAGTTTAAACTTTTGTGTTCTAACTTTTTTGAAAGTGGTTTTTTTTTGTTTGTTTGTTTTTTGTTTTTGTTTCTGTTTTTTTTTTTTTTAGAGGGAGTCAGTCTGTCGCTCAGGCTGGACTGCAGTGGTGCAATTCCGGCTCACTGCAAGCTCTGCCTCCCAGGTTAACGCCATTCTCCTGCCTCAGCCTCCCGAGTAGCTGGGACTACGGTGCCCACCACCATGCCTGGCTAATTTTTTGTATTTTTAGTAGAGACGGGGTTTCACTGTGTTAGCCAGGATGGTCTTGATCTCCTGACCTCATGGTTTGCCCGTCTCGGCCTCCCAAAGTGCTGGGATTATGAAAGAGAATTTTAACCTAAAAAAGATAATTGAGAATCTTTTAATCCAATTAATTTATCTTGAATAAGTTATAGGGCTTGAAATCTATTTATTATTAGTGGCATATCAGAGACCCTGCTATATATAAGCCGAAAAATATACTCTAATACAAGAAAATATGGAAACCCAAACCTATTTAATATTGAACTTGCTTATGGACTGAAGTATTCAGAAGATAGAATTCAATAGTTGTGTAAGTTTTAGGCAGGAAAAGATTTATCATTCAATCTTGCATAACCATGTGAAAATAGATTTGTAGAGGCTCACAACAAAAAGAGTTTAACTTTTAATCCAGCTCCTCTATGTCTAAGGCATGTTATTCTAAAAATGCACAGTTCTTTTCTCAATCTGCTGTTCTTGGGGGAAGGATTTGGCAACTTTCTCTCCAAAGAAATCAGAAAACTGAAGCCAGGGAAACTAGCCACTGAAGAGAGGCGGGAATTCAGGAAAGCAAAGAGACAAAAAGGGATCTCCATCTTTTGTCTACCTGTAATTTTGACTGACTCTGGAATTGCCTGCACAGAACGGCTAAACTAAATACAGAGTATGAACTTAGATAAGAGTTGCTCCCCGAGAAATAGAGTCACAAGTTCAAGTTCATAAAGATAACTCTTTGTAAATTCAAAAGAAACACGCTCCTTTAGACAAAAAATTAACATAACAGACTCTAAACTCTCTGAAAGGGTATAATGTGTAGGATATAACTTCAAGTTGCCTAACATAGGAAGAGCAAAGCAAACAAAACACATCCCAACAAAAAAGAAAAATCAAGTGATATACACACTGAGATAACTCAAGTGTTAAAAATGGCAGTCAGCAATTTACTATATGTACTTAAATCATAATGACAATACCAGTGAAAAAGCAAGAGAATTTCAGGATAAATATAAATTTTCCAGTGTACAGAAGAGAAAAAATATTTCCAACTACACAAATATCTTTGAAATAATATAAATTGATTAAACATGTACTTAGTTGGTGTTATAGAGAGGGAGTGTATATTACAATAGAAAAAAATTTGAAGAAATAACGGCTAAATTTTTCCCAAATTTCATGAATGCCAGAAATTTACAATACCAGTTTTATTGAATATGTTAATGTTTCCACTTCACCTTCAAAAACGACCCGGACTGGTTAATACATTATATATAGTAAACTGGATATAAAACAGACATTTACATAGAGTCATGCTTGCATTGTTTGCTACTTAAGTTGCCCCTGAATTGAAATATATACACAACATAGAATACAATGAATATGTGAATGCTCAATATACAAATTAAGGTAATTTTACACTAAGCTCTACATTTGCTAAGTTGAATTGGCTCCCAAATTATAAAAACTATTAACTATCATTTGCTGACTTTGAATAAACAGATTTTCATGCCCTGAGATAGCTTTTTTATGATATGGTACCATTGGAAGGTGAGATACCAGGTTCATATCATCTAGCCATAATATGAATGTTCTTTCAATTTTAATTAAAATATTAATACTCTGTGTCTTGTCAAAAACAAGTTTGGAATAGATTTGGAATTCAGTATCTAGTCACTTTCCAAATTGGATGGCACACATGCTAAACACCTTGAAACCACGTTTTCACAAAAATCTGCGAGCTGAATGATCCTTTCTCAATATATATTATCCAGGAATGATCCTTCCTTTATATGAAGGAATAATATATGAACAAATAATCCTTTATGTGAAGATATAAAATTCACTTCTCAAATATGAGTACATGAATATATTAATTTCTTTGTCAGTCTAAATAAAATAATTTTGATTTTGAGAACATGTTTTGTCTCTCTGTTTTATTATTTGCTTCACTTTTGACTGAAGAGTCTTAAACCTATTTGTTGATCAAGTCCCAGCAAAAAGATTAAGATGAAAAAATTTGTAGAGACATGAGAAAGCAATAAAAAGAGATACATTGATGGAAAATTATAAATATTTATAATATACATTGATTTCAATAGAAATTTAAACAGATATAATTAATTTAGAATGCTAAACTTCTTATTTGAACCTTATTTTTTTAAGTTTGATAGAACTATACTATTCTCACACTAAAACCTATGCTATTCCAATACAAACCCATCTTATATGGGATACATTTGTGGGTATTGAGTATTAGTAAATAATTATAGTTAAACATAGTAAACTTAGTAAATTAATGATAGTTACTATCATTAATTCTGATTTATCTATTGGGTCATTATTTTGGAGATAAATATTTAATCTTTTTCATGTATGAGCAAATCTTATCCTGTCTGTGGGTTAGGTTATGACTTCTATGTGTTATATACATAAACTAGTGGAAAATAATTCTACTGAGATTCTTTTTCTTTTTTTTTTTTTTTTTTGAGATGAGTCTCACACTGTCACTCAGGCTGGAGTGCAGTGGCTCACTGTAACCTGCGACTCCTGGGTTCAAGCTATTCTCCTGCCTTAGCCTCCCAAGTAACTGGGACTACAGGCGCCCACCACCATGCCCAGCTGATTTTTTGTATTTTTAGTAGAGACGGAGTTTCTCCATGTTGTACAGGCTGGTCTCAAACTCCTGACTTCAGGTGATTCGCCCTCCTTGGCCTCCCAAAGTGCTGGGATTACAGGCATGAGCCACTGCACCCGGCCAATTCTTCTTATATTTAAACCTGATATGGACTGCTGTATTTGTGGAAAATAATATGGATGGAAAATAATTCTACCAAAAATGCTTTATAATTATTAATGAGACACTATAAATAATGTTTTATCTCGATATCCCTAGCAAATGTGGCTGAGCAAAAAATTAACTGAGAATTCTCTATATGTAAGTGCAAACCCAGCAAATATAGAGGACAGGAAAAGAAGAGTGAAGGATCAATTATGGAGAATAAACACGACATGTTTCATTAGAAGTCTTGCTTATTGGAAATAACTATGAAAAGAAAAATGCATACACATTTATGACAGCACAATTCAAAATTGTAAAGATAAAGAACCAACCTAAGTTCCAGTCAACCAATGAGAGGATAAAGAAAATGTCTATATACACCATGGAGCACTAAGCCATAAACAGGAACAAACTCATGTCTTTTCCAGCAACTTGGATGGAGCTGCAGGCCGTTATTCTAAGTGATATAACTCAGTAATGAAAAAGCAAATATCATATGGTCTCACTTATAAGTGAGAGCTAAGCTATGAGGACAAAAAGGCATAAGAATGACATAATGGACTTCAGGGACTCAGGAAGAAGGTTGGGAGGGAGGCTGTATAAAATAATACTTATTGGGTACAGTCGTACACTGTGGTTTTTGTACACTGTGATGGGTGTACAAAAACCTCAGAAATCACCACTAAAGAACTTATCCATGTAATCAAAAACCACCTGTATCCCCAAGCTATTGAAATTAACAAGATTAAAAAATAAACAAATAGAGAAAAAACACTCTGTACCTTAACAAAATAAAGATAAAAAGTCTTGCTTTTTGTTTGTGCAGTAGCACCCCTTGTAGCAGTGCCACATGTCACGTCCCCATTGAGGTTTTATAAAATCAGAGAACCTCAAAGTACTCTCCTGGGAAGGAGAATAGGAGGATTCTTTTTAGAAATATTTTTTCTTGGCTGGGAGCAGTGGCTCATGACTGTAATCCCAGCACTTTGGGAGGCCGAGATGGGTGGCTCATCTGAGGTCGGGAGGTCGAGACCAGATTGACCAACATGGAGAAAGCCTGTCGCTACTCAAAATACAAAAAAAAAAAAAAAAAAATTAGCAGGAGTGGTGACGCCTGCCTCTAATCCCAGCTACTCGGGAGACTGAGGCAGGAGAATCCCTTGAGCCTAGGAGGCAGGGATTGTGGTGAGTCCAGACTGCGCGATTGCACTCCAGCCTGGGCAACGAGAGCGAAACTCCATCAAAAAAAAAAAAAAAAAATTATTTTATTGGTTAAATCTGCCTCATTAGGTGCAACTGACTTTCATGCAAGAATGAGGGTCTCTCCTTCTCCATAAGTTCTGCATCGTGTGGATAATGTTCTGTGTGTAACAGTGGCGGTGAACTGAAATCAATGATTAAAAAAGAGCAACGTTACATTCAGAATGAGAAGTAAACCATGTGTCTGATTCTGGAATAAGAGTGGATAGGGAGGCAGGTAGGGCCAATCAAATCTGGGATAAAATTTTAGTTGAGTCATTCTGCCTGATCTCATATGGCAACAAGATGTACGGACTCTTTCTATAGAGGCATCAAATAAGTCCCATCCTATAAGTTGATAGCCAGTTTCAGCCTCCTAAAATGATTACAAACGGGTTAACATGTCAAGCTATTCACTCCAAGATTGCAGTTAATTCTGGTACTCATCAGCTGAAGTGAGCTTATATGTCTACAGACATACATATACACACTGTTAATCGGAAAGCAATGAAAACTATTTCAGAGAGACTATGATATAATATTAGGATTCCAAACTGAAGATATTTCAAAACTTTGTTTTCTGCTTTAATTTGATTCTTTCTATTTTTCAACTTTGCTTTGTATGTACCTTAATATAAACATGCTTTTCTATTTTGCCTGTATAGTTATCCTTCCAGATTAGGAGCAATGCTTCACATTATTAGAAAGTCCTTGCTCATTACTCTATATCTACCTTTGCATATCCCAGATAAATCTCTGTAATATTCGAAGCCTAGACTAATTATTTAAGCAGAAGGACAATGACAGTTCACTAAACAATTCAGAGTCAGTAAATCTTACAGAGAAGAAACTATACAGGTTTACAAATTGTGTGAATTTCCAGAGTTGATACGTGGGACTGTATATCTTTGGGTAAAAATTCAGATTAATTTTAAAGCTAAAAACACTAGTAATTCACTGTAAATATACCTTAACGTTAAGCAATTAATCTTAAAGACATATTATTTTAACAAGTGTGTAACACTAGATTAGTTAACTAGAAAGTATACAGATTTAGCTAGGAAGAATAACATTATTATTGGTAACAAATACAAATCTGAAAAACTGTACAATAATTATTATTGGTAACAAATTACTGTATTTAAATATGAAAGTATTTCAAATATTTCTATAGACAATAATACAATATAAAATCATCTACCATTACACTTTCCATATAGTTAATCTTAAGAAACATTGATAAGCGATCATGTATGTCTAATATTTATTGACTGATGAGATATTAGACTTGATACACATCTATTTTAACTCTATTTCACAAAAGCCAGTGACTCAGTAATAGTGAATGCCCATTATCAGTAACTCTGTATTTAAGACTAGGTCTTTTGCCAACAAATTCTTAAGAATAGCATGATATCACTTTGTTTAGTAAAGTGTGTATTTTCTCTGATATAAACAATATTTAATTTTATCATATTTGGACTCTACCATACTATATTTTGATATGATTTGGAAAATACACTTACTAGGTTATTTCAAAATAAAACAATACATAATTTTAGGAATTCGGTTTCAAATTGCTTGTCATAGCATTTATTCACCACAATCAAGAGGGGGAGTTTCAGACCAATCTGTATTCCAGTTGAAGCTTGACCACTTGATGGAAAAGCTATTGACGCAGTAGAGGCCTTAGTTTGCTTTCCTGAGATATAATACTTTATACTGCAAGATGATGCAAAGGTGAAATTAGAATGAAGCTAAATCACAAACTATCACTTTCCAAAATATAATAAAATTATTTGATGATGGCACAATGAAATGGACATACCCTTGTTTTACGATTTTTTGAAAAATGTATCAATTAAAAAGAAGCAAATCAACTTTGAAGCTAATGAAGTTTAATCTAAAGGGCAACTCACTTTTATGAAGACTTACCAAAGCTTTCTAATTAAGCATGCACAGTTTTGAATTCTATGTCTCACCGAAGATTCCCACAGTGCACAACATTTAGAACTGGCAAAACATGAATATTCCCCTTTGCTTATGATAGAAACAGGAAGTTCTGGAATGGTTCCGAGGGCTCCTAAATAAATTACTACTCACCACAATCTCCGTTTGTGAAACTCCTAAGAATTCTTATATAGCCTCTATATGGGGATGTAATAGAGTGTGAAAATTATATTTCCTCTCTTTGGAAAGGGACAATGAAATAAAGGACAAGAGACAAATGAAATAAAGGAAATGAATAACCATGCCTAAATACTTTCTTGAATAGAACTGAAATTTCTTTGTTCATGTTGATTTGGAGAATAATCTGAAATCTGAGATAATTCAGTCTTTGGGATATACTCCCTAACTAAGTACTAGTAGTCTTAATATGGTTTATTTAACTATTCAAAATCTTGGCCAGAGCTAAGACATCTTGTTAAGGACTACATGGAGGGTAGATTGAGTTCATTTTACTCTACTTTTCTCATCTTCACTTTTGCCTCCTTCGATCTGTTCCCTCTTAGATCTCCCTAAATTCAGACTACATAAACTTTGATAGAGTATGAAACAGCACTCAAACCTTAGCTCCACTGTGGAAAAATAAATAAATAAATAAATAAATAACAAAAACCTCAGATGACGTGGAAAGAGGATCAAAGAGAAGTCACACATTTTTATAAAAATGAGATATTCCCAGCCTGGGATGCACTCTCAGGAGCTCAGCTGATCTGGGAGGAGAAAGCACCACCTTCGCTTGTTCCATTTTCCCCATGGAACAATGCACCAATCAATGGCCAGGCGCGTCAGTTCAGACTTTGGCATCATCTCAATGTTGCAGGATCCTCAAACAAAAAGCTAAGGCAGTTTTATGGACCATGGAGTCCAGGAGAGGGAGAAGGGGTAGGGCTAGGACTGGAAAGTACTGAATACTGAGTCAGGGTAGAAAAAGTGTCTTTAAGTTTCCGCATTCTTCCCTCCCAGTCACATCCTTTTTAAGGAGTCCTCAGCAGATGCACCTAAAGATCTCTGTCCAAGGCATCAGATAAAGACAAAGGGGTGTGAAGATTCCTGAACTAGGACTGCAAATATATGCAAGAATATGACCAGCCAGGAGTGCCTGAATCCTTGACCTGGCTTTCTTCAAAGATTGCAGTTCATATTCTGTATACCAAGATTGGTGTGAGGATGGCAACATTCACTGTGAAACCTGTCAGGTAAAGCATTTGAAATTGCTTACACTTCAGAAAAAAATACTGGAGAGTTTTTAACCAGCAGCTGGATTCCTCATGAACCAAAAAATATCACCAAGTGAAAGAGAAAAAGGCTGGCAAATTACAGAAACATGTTTAAGAAAGAAAGAGAAAGAATGAGAAAGGAAAAAAGGAAGAGAGAGAAATAAAGTCAGATGTGAAAATAACGAATAATTAAAAAAAATTCTTCAGAGCCTGTGATACTATAGAATAGCTTAAGATAAACATGATAAGTTAAAAATTACACTCAAATTGTAGGCAAGAAAAAAGTAGTAAACGACTGAAATTATTTATTTTAGCTTCATAAATTTTCTTAATTTGTACACTAACTTCAATGCAATGAGACTCAAAACTATAAGATTCCTTATAACTCAGAGTTGAAATAATTTAGAAAAAAGGAATTTTCACCCAAAGGTACAAGTTAAGGATGAAATTAACATAGTTATAGTGGTGGTAAATACATTATAGATATCAAATAATAAAACTAAAGAAAACAATATATTTGATGAACTTGCAAAAAATCCAAAATAAAGATAATTAGAGTATCTGTGGAGAACATACAAATGAAATGGGAAAGGCATTTAAAAGATGTCAGAAAACAAAAACAATGTTCTTAAGTAAACGCTGTATTTTCAATACAAATAATATAGGTTGTGTGTGTATGTGTGATCACAGAATGATAAATGACTATATACATATACATGTATTTATATACACAAACACATATATTTGCAATAAATGGATTGAGAAAAATTATTCAAGTATCTAATGAGAAGAAAAGGAAGCAATTTACTTACAATTTATGGAAGGTGTTAAGCAGATGGGCCTCAGGCTCACTCACAGAATTTCATTCTTGAGGAGAGAAGATGTATCAAGTTCTATAAAATGCTAAGAGTTTCTGTATTCCAATAATATTTAACCCAAACATAATGTTATTCAGTTAGAAATGTAATATAATTTTCATTTATAAAGCAGTTGTGAGAAAAACATGGATAAAATTTAATTATTTAAAGCATAATTCAAATTAATAAAGGGATAAGAATAGTTAACTTGTATTTTATTTGAAAGTTGAAACTGGTATTAAATGGTTGGTACAATATTAATTAAAATACAGAATACATTTTTCATAATTTGTGATAATCTGTAACAATGTAATTCACAGTGGTTGAAATCTAAAGTGAGGGAAAGTGTTGGCAAGGATTAAAGTGATAATTGTATCTTACTTATTAATAAGGAATCCATATACACTATTCATTTATATATTTTATATTTATATGTAAAAATATAAATAAAATAATGGAGCACCAGCCTCTTAATATTTTATATAATCTATATTTTTAACCATAAGGATATCTTAAAAAATAATACCTCCCTAGGTAATAATTTTGAATTTTTCTACATCAGTTAAAATCCATGTAATAAGTATGTATCAGTGTTTCAAAGTGAAAACAAAGACACAAATAATATATTGTTGCATGAAAAGGAAAAATATATCATATTTACAACTTATTTTTATATACTATATATTTAGGTATATATAAAATAAAAAGGCTGTTTATGCTGTATTTAAAGAAAAATATGTTAATAGTATTTATTCCCATATTTTACCAATATTTTGTCCTTGCATTCCATAGTATGCTACTTAACTAATTCTATTAATAATTCATTTGAAAACCAAATTCTTTTTACAGGAAATACCATATTCACATCAATATTTTAGCAGATTATGTAATATTTGACTAATTAAAGTAACAGTACAACTATCATAAATTAGGAAAACATATAATGTATACTTTGGAAACATTCAATTCAATGTACAAAATGAGAAGTGCACAAGGGATATAGAAAGTTGTTACCTGTTCTTAGTATGTAAAAGTGTTAGTACCATTTCCATATTCCACAGAATGAGAAAGAAAGTAAATATCAATTGCAGGAGAAGGGGAGAGAGAGGGAGAGAGAAACAGGAGAACTAAGATAAAGTGTGTTATGCTTTGGCACAAAAGACCTGAAACAAAATTAATATTTTCTCAAAACATTAAAAAAATGTGTTATTTTAGTTCACTTAGTTATGAACATGAAAGTGCACTTACCTAGAAACCTTGCTCTTGATATGTTTTTAAAATATTCTCTTTAAAGTTTCAAGATTAGGAAAAAGTGTTGCACAGTCAACAATATATTTAAAATGTAGGTTTTATCATGATTTAAGTCATTGGAACAATGAGATGCCAATTTAAAAGATTAAAGTCTGAAATAGGTGCTCCTGGTGGAGGGTTTTGACTGCAAGTTGTCCAGGTTCTTGGCATTTTGAACAAAGAATTGGGCAAAACGAACAGCAAAGCAAGGAAAGAATGGAGCAACAAAATCAGTGATTTATTGTAATCAAAGTATGCTCCACAGGGCGGGAGTAGCCCGAGCAGAGGCTGAAGGGCCCTGGTTACAGAATCTTCTGGGATCCAAATACCCCTTAGAAGTTTCCAGCTGGCCACTCTGTGCACACCCCATGCAAATGAAGTAGTGGCCCGCAATCAGTCTGATTGGTTGTGGAAAGCAACCAGAGGCTGAAGCTAACTTATAAAGTTATACTCCTATGCAGACATCTGATTGGTTGTGGAAAGTAACCAGTCAGAGGTACCTTCAATTTTCCATCTGCGAGGCAAGAAGGTAGGAGTGGTGAGGTTGCAAAGGGAGTAGACTGTGGTCCTTTTGTTACTTAGGTGTGGAAAGTTGGGATTTTCCTTTCGATTTAGGTCTAGGAAGTTATCGTGAACCGGCCTTTGATTCCCTGCCTCCAGACCCTATTCTCCTGCCTCATAGGCGCTAAACTTTTTCATTTGAGTTGCTGTCACATTTATGTTTTCTGTGTGGTTGATGGCTTGTGTGTCAATGTCTGATGAGAATAATTACGATGCTGTCGTTTCTGTGCCAGATGCTGGGGCACACTCTAGATCTTATTTACCATTTTGTGAAACCATTTTTGATGACCTACGGGGCAAAACCAAAATAGACTATTCTGAAAAGACACGTTCAATGGAGCATACATATTTTTATGAAGTGTGTGGCTAATTCTTGTATCAGAAAATTGGCAATTTTCTTTAAAAATCTACTGTTGTTTCTCAACAACACTTGAAGGGTGTTTAGATTTTCAATGTGGAAAATCAGTATTTTTGAAATACAGATAAAAAATCAGAGAGAGTGAAATAGACTCCAGGAAATAAGAAAGGTTTTTTTCCCCCTCTACATTTAATTTTTTGCACTTGTCAACAGCAAGCCTATCTCTATAAATTCTACTATGATACAAAACATTTTGATGTTTTACATTGCCATGGAACAAAAGACAAACCTGAGGAATTCTTTTTAAAAATAAGCCTTTGATAAAGAGTGAGAAATCATTAATCATGGAAAAATGATGTGTCTTCACTTTTCACAAGGACTCAGTGGGAAAGTTCCTATTTTACCACAAAGGCAGCTATAGACAAGAGAACCAGAGGAAAGTCCTTTCTAACCCATAACAGGATGGCAGAGACTGAGAAACAAAAGATTTTCTTGAAGACTCTAGAGTGGTTTTCATGTAAAACTCATGGACTAACTTCCAGTTTCCCTGAAATTTTACTTGGAAACTTTAGTTTTTATGCTATGTTTCAGATTCATTATATGTAGACTACATTTCTGAGATAACTTAGTATCTAAATTATACACATATTTGAAACAATTGAATTACAGATATTGTGTTATTTAATTTTACACATTCATTGAAAGACCAACTGGCTTCTTGAGCATTTACTATGAGCCTTTATGGGACTTGTAATTAAGGAGAGATAAATTTTATATTTAAAAATGTAAATTTACATAATGTAAAACTGTCAAGAGAAATTTGAAAGAAAAAATGTCATAATAAGAAATGGTTATGTAAATTCCAGAGGGTGAATTTCTAAAACAACAGATGATGTATTTCAGAAAATGAAATAGTAGTTTTTCCTTAGTGTTTTTTTTCCATTTATCAAATCCCCACATTATACAAAGCTCTGTATTGTGCCAGTAGTAAATTACCAATGCCATTTATCTTCCTTAATGTATAATAAAAAAGTATAGACTTGTACTCCTAAAAGAAATCTCAATTACTTCACATGCTATTACCGCTCTTTCACAAATCTGGCAACTAATACTCAGATATTTATTATATATCAATATATTTAATCATTTAAAAGTAACTCTTACATATATATGCACACATATACATGCATAGATGTATATACATGTGTAATTTACAAACAAATTTTCAAAATTTTTTGTTATATATACATATATTATAATGTATTGATAACTTAATAAAGATTAATGAAGCTAATATATAAGAAAGCTTATATTATTCATTGATTACACAATTCTGGACAAAATATTTATAAATTTTTGTAGTACTCTTTTTGCTCATAAGCTGACTGCAATATGTGAATCAAGTAAATCAAAGTGTCTCATTGTTACTAGCTTCATGGATTAAACAAGGAATTAAGGGAAGAGTAGCTGTACCCTCATCTTGATTTTGACAGCTCATGAATTACTAATACTTTCTGGATTAAAATATATATTACTGGAAATTATTTGATTAAATAGTTAATGTTGTGATATTTTCACAATGGAATGTTTTAATTTAGTCTAGATGGCATTCTGTATGCCATTTCTGATTTTAAGGTTGTGAAGTATGTTTAAATAAAAAGATGTGTGTGACATATATTTATATAATCCTGCTTCTTGAGATAACAATGGCTATTATTTTTGAGCTTTTAATTAGTATATTGATCTGAGAAATATCAAGAATGGTAATGATTGTAATAAAGCAGAAAAGTCTCTGGATTTGAAGTAATTTATACCAGGTTTGATACATAGTTTAATTAATGAGTCCAAGTGTGACTTTGGACAATTGAAGTGCCAGAGTTTCTATACATCTTGAGAAAATATTTCACCTAAGTACTATAATTACTGTAAAGATAAAATGAGATAATATAAGAAATTTTGTCATATAAAAAAGTGCAGGAAGAAAACCATACAACAATATTATTGTGATTTATCCAATTGTATAAAATTGCCTAAAATAAAATTAATGCATGGATTAAAAAACATACAATGCATTAATAATTCAAATTTTTAGATAGATAATGAGCTTAGGTTCCTTTTCTTTACTATTTCTAAGATAAATTTTTCTCATATTTATTGTAATAATTCACTCATTTTAGTAGCTTTCTAAATTATTAAGAGAATGTATACTGTAAGATTAAGTAGTATAAAGCACCATAACATCTATTTTTGATTATTAAAAAAATTAAATCAGCTCATATAGAATTATGAGTAATTTTATACTTCAGTGTGTTTTACTGTAAAAATGTAGTTAGATTCTTACAAGTTGCCTAACATCCTAATAATATGATTTGAAATCTCTCATGAATATATAACAACATGCTTTGGATATCATGGAAATATGTAGCAAACATAAGTGAACGTAAGTTCTGTGTTTAAGAAATTTAAATTGTAAATATTTCAAGTAGATACTATTTTAAAACCTAAGTTAATAAATGTGAAAATGTAAAAAAAAAAAATTGCTGTTCCACTCCTGACCTTCCCAAATCTTATATCCTCACATTTCAAAACACAGTCATACCTTTTCAAATGTCCCCCGAAGTCCTAATTCATTCCTGTTCTAACCCAAAAGTGCAAGTCCAAAATATCATCTGAGACAACTGAAAGTCCTTTCCATTTATGAGCTTGTAAAATCAAAAGCAAATTAGTTACTTCCTAAATACAGTGGGGGTACAAGCGTTGGGTGAATATACTCATTCCAAATGGGAGAAATTGGCCACAATGAAGAGACTACAGGCCCCATGCAAGTCTGAAATACAGAGGGGCAGTCAAATCTTAAAGCTCCGAAATGACCTTCTATGACTTCATGTCTCACATACAGGTTATGCTGATGCAAGAGGTGGGTTCCCATAATCTTGGGCAGCTCTGCCCCTGTGGCTTTACAGGGTACGGTCCCCATCCCAGCTGCTTTCATGGACCGGCATTGAGTGTCTGTGGCTTTTCCAGGCACAGGGTGCAAACTCTCAGTGGATTAACCACTCTGGGGTGTACAGGATGGTGGCCTTCCTCTCATAGCTCCACTAGGCAGTACCCAGTGGGGTCTCTGTGTGGGGGCTCCCACTCCATATTTCCTTTCCATACTGCCCTAACAGAGGTTCACCATGAGGATTCCACCCCTGCAGCACACTTCTGTCTGGACATGCAGGCATTTCCATGCATCCTCTGAAATCTAGGTGGAGGTTCGCAAATTTTAACATCTGTGCACCCACAGGCCCAACACCACGTGGAAACTGCCAAGGCTTGAGGCTTGCATCCTCTGAAGCCACAGCTTGCACATTGGCCCGTTTTAGCCATGGCTGGAGTCGCTGTGATGCAGGGCACCAAGTTTGAGGCTGCACACAGTAGGGGGCCCTGAACCCAGCTCAGAAAACAATTTTTCCCTCCCAGACCTCTAGGCCTCTGATGGGAGGGGCTGCACAAAACATCTCTGACATGTCTTGGAGACATTTTCCCAATTGTCTTGGTCATTAGCATTTGACTCCTTGTTACTTATGCAAAGTTCTGCAATTGGCTTGAATTTCTCCCCCAAAATGGGATTTTCTTTTCTACTTTATCATTAGACTGCAAATTTTTCAAACGTTTATGCTCTGTTTCCTCTTGAACATTTTGCTGCTTAGAAATTTTGTCCACCTGATATCCTAAATCATCTCTCTCAAGTTCAAAGTTCCACAGATCTCTAAGGCAAAATGATGCCAATTTCTTTGCATAATAAGAGTGACCTTTACTGCAGTTTTCACCAAGTTCTCATCTCCATCTGAGAACATCTCAATCTGAACTTCATTGTCCATATCACTATCAGCATTTTGGTTAAAGCCATTCCACAGGTATCTAGGATATTCCAAACTTTCCCACATCTTTCTGTCTTCTGAGCTCTCCAAGTCTCTAGGAAGTTGTGTTGTACCTGAGCGAGTTAGAGAGAAACGTCAAGCTTAGAGACAAATTTAAGAGTCCTTTATTAGCTGGCGACCCAGAGAGGGCTAATGCTTGAAATTCTCTTGGCCATGAAGAAGGGGCTTGATTTCCTCTTATACTTTGGTTTAGAGAGGCGAGGGAAGCTTAATTGTAGCAATTCTACAGAAGTAAAAACATGCAAGAAGTTAAAAAAAAGACAAATGGTTACAAGGAAACAAACAGTTCCAGATGCAGCGGCTCTAAATCTATCACAAGGCAATAGGTATAGGGGACTATGCTGGATACAAACGCAGGGCTTTATGGTGTTATTTCTTGAGCAAAATCCTGGGAACTTCATACATTGCTTGCTTCATTACCTTATCAGTTAACTGGACTTTTTGATATGTTGAGAGTCAGTTTACAAAAGTTAACTCATTGAGGAAGGAGGTGGGTAAGGAGTCCTTGATGTCTTGTAAATGAAGGAGCCAAATGGAGTTCGTCCGGTTTTCTCAGCTAAGGGAGAGTCTATTCATGTGGAAACAAGGCTAGGTAGTTAAGGGGAGTCTATAAACAAGGTTAGGTATTATAGTTCCAAAATTTCCCCCATTTTTCAGTAGCACATGCAAGGCAGAACTGGTGGAGACTAATTTTGTCAGCATTTGATTGCCTGAAATGATTTTATTTCTCCTATACCTATAAAGATTAGTTTGGCTCTATGTGAAGTTCTTGACTGGAGATTTCTTTTTTCTAGGAATGTTGAATTTAGAACCGCAGTCTCTTCTGGATTGATTGTAAAGTTCCTGCTGAAAGATTCTGTGTTAGCCTGAGAGCGTTACCTTTGTAAGTGACTGGCCCTTTCTGTCTAGCTGCCTTTAACATTCTAATATCACAACTAAAAGAACTAGAGAAGGGAGAGAAAACCAACTCCAAAACTAGAAATAAGAAAACAAGTAACCAAAAATCATAAGTCAATTGGAGGAGATTGAGATACAAAAAATCGTTGAAATGATAAACAAATCCAGGAGTTTGTAGATTTTTAAAATTTAATAAGATAGAAAGACCACTAGTTTGAATAACAAAGAAGAAAATAGAGAATATCCAAAAAAACAAAACTGGAAATGAAAAAGGGGGACATAACCATGGACCCCACAAATTACAAATAACCATCAGGGACTACAATGAACATGTCTAGGAACAAAAGCTAGGAAAAGCTATGAGAAATTGATAAATTTGTGGACACAAACACCTTCCTCCTAAGACTGAAACAGGAAGAAATTGAAGCCCTGCACAGAACCACAGTGAGGAATGAAGTTGAATTAGTGATAAATAGCCTACTAACTAAAATAGATGACCACTAACCAGTAATAAATGTTCTACTATCTATCTCAGGACCAGCTGGATTCACAGCCAAATTTTGTCAGATGCAAAAAGGAAAAGGAGTACCATTCATCTGAAACTATTCCAAAAAATTAAGGAGAAACTCTAGGCCAGAATTATCCTATTACCAAAACTTGGCAGAGGTGCAATAACAAAGAAAACTTCAGGCAAATTCTCTTGATAAACACTGATGCAAAAATCATCAGCAAAAACAAACTGAATCCAGCACCACATCAAAAAGCTAATCCACCATGATAAAGTAGGCTTTATTCTTGGGTTGCAAGGTTAGTTCAACATATGCAAATCAATAAATGTGATTCATCACAAACAAAACTAAAGACAAAAACAACAGGATTATCTCAATAGATGCAGAAAAGGCTTTTGATAATACTCAACATGTTAAAAACTCTCAATAAACAAGATATTGAAGGAACATACCTCAAAATAATAAGAGCCATCTATGACAAACCCACAGCCAACATCATACTGATGAGGAAAAGTTGAAAACTGGCACAAGACAAGGATACTATTCCTATCGTAAAAACACATTTGCATGCATATGTTCATTGCAGCACTATTCACTACAGCAAAAACGTGGAATCAACCTAAACACCCACCAATGGTAGACTGAATACAGAAATTGTGGTACATATATACTATGGAATACTATGCAGCCATAAAATAGAACAAGATTGTGTTCTTTGCAGGGACATGGGTGGAGCTGGAGGCCATTATCCTTAGCAAAATTTTACAGAAAAAGTAAATCAAATGTCACATGTTCTCACTTATAAGTGAGAGCTAAATGATGAAAATACATGGACATAAAAAGAGGAAGAACAGACACTGGGGCTTACTTGAGGGTGGAGGATGAGAGGAGAGATAAATTCAGAAAAAACATTTATCTGGTACTAAGTTTAATTTCCAGGTGATACAATATTCTGTACACCAGTCCCATTTGACGTGAGTTTACTTATATAAGAAACCTGCACATGTATCCCTGAACCTAAAAGAAGTGAAAATAAAAAGGAAAAGAATGAAACCAAAAGCAGGTTGTAAGAGCTGGGCGCAGTGGCTCATTCTTGTAATCCTGTCACTTTGGGAGGCCAAGTCAAGCAGATCACTTGAACCCAGCAGTTTAAGACTAGTGTGTGCAACATGGTGTAACCCTATTGATACATAATACAAAACTTATCCTGGCTACATAATACAAAACTTATCCTGGCATGATGGC
This sequence comes from Colobus angolensis palliatus, assembly GCF_000951035.1. Taxonomy (NCBI): domain Eukaryota; kingdom Metazoa; phylum Chordata; class Mammalia; order Primates; family Cercopithecidae; genus Colobus; species Colobus angolensis. Next base: position 984,269 of record NW_012116977.1, read on the forward strand.
ACTCCTCTATAGTCCCAGCTACTTGCAAGTCTGAGCTGAGAGGATCACTTGAGTCTGGGATGTTAAGGCTGCAATGAGCTGTAATTGCATGCCTGCAATCCATCTTGGTGATAGAATGAGACTCTTTGTCAAGAACAAAAACAAACAAAACAACAATAACAATAACAACAAAAGCAGATTGAAAAATTAAGAAAAATAGGTACTTTGTTCTATTGTGTGATACTGGTGGTTGTACAACTTTGTGAATATAATCACTGAATGGTGTACTTTAAAGCATGTTTTATTAAAATTTAAATTTTATTTTAATCGAATAACTATTATAAAACAAAATAAAATTTAAAATATGAGCAAAACCTCCAAAAATATGAGAGTATGTAGAGACCAAATTTTTGATTCTTTGGCATTTTGAGAGAGGAGAGAGAATAAGCAAATAGTAAAATATTTTTGAGGATATAGTCCATGAAAATTTCCCTAATCTCATTAGCAATATTGACTTGGAAATCGAAGAAATCTGAAGAACCCCAGACAATTACTACATAAGACAACTATCCCCAAGCCACATAGTTATCAGATTGACCAAGGTCAAGGGAAATGAAAAATCTTAAAGGCAGCTAGAAAGAAGAATGAATTCCCATACAGAAGGACTTCATCAGGCTAGCAGTAGACCTTTCAGCAGTAACCTTCCTAGCCAGAAGAGATTGGGGACCTACTTTCAGAGGCCCCCAGTCTTTTCAAAGAAGAAAAATTCTAACCAAAAATTTAATATCTCACCAAACTAAGCTTCATAAGTAAAGGAGTTACAAAATCCTTCTCAGACAACCAAGTGCTGAGGGAATTTATTTCAAGTAGACCAACCTTACAAGAGGTCTGTAAGGGAGAGTTAAACATGGAATAAAAGAATGACACATGCTACACAAAAACATACTTTACCACCTAGCCCACAAACACTATAAAGCAATGAAGCAATTAAGTCTACATAATAATCAGACAACAACACGATGACAGCATAAAGATCACATGTATCAATACTAACCTTGAATTTAAATGGGCTCAAATACTCTACTTAAAAGACATAGAGTGGACAGCTGGATGAAAAGACAAGACCCAACAATCTGTTGCTTTCAAGAGATCCATCTCACATTTAACAGCATCCACAAACTCAAAGTAAGGGAATGGAGGAAGGTTTAACATAGAAATGGGAATCAAAAAAGATCAGAAGTCACTATTCTAATATTAGAATATTACAGATGAATATCTAATATTAGATGAAGCAAACTGTAAACCTACAAATATTAAGAAAGATTATGAAGGGTATTACCCAATGGTAAAGGGTACAATCTAACAATAAGACTTAATTTATCCTATGTATCCATGCATCCAACACTGGAGCACCTAGATTCATAAAACAGGCTCTTCTTGGCCTACAGGAAGGCTTAAACAGTCATGCAATAATAGTAGAAGACTTCAATAATTCATTGAAAACATTAGACAGATCATCAAGGCAGAAGACTTAAAAAGATACTTGGGAATTGAACTTGACAGCTTGACTAGTTTGACCTAATAGAAATCTATGGAACAGTCCACCCAACAACCATAGAATATACATTAGTCTCTTCTGAACACAAAATATAGTCTAAGATCAACTACATGCTTGGTCATAAAGCAAGTCTCAATAAATTTAAAAAACTGAAAGCATATTAAGCACACTCTTAGACCATAATGGAATAAAAATATAAATCAATATCAAGAGGATCTCTCAAAACTACACATATACACAGAAATTAAATAACTTGCTCCTGAGTAACTCCTGAGTAAACATCAAAATTAAGGCAGAAAGTAAAAAATGTACTTCAAATTAATGATAATAGAGACACAACTTACCAAAATCTCTGGCATGTGGCAAAAGCATTGTTTAAAGGAAAGTTTATAGCCCACAATGCCTTCATCAAGTAGTTAGAAAGATTTCGGCCAGGTGTGGTGGCTCATGCCTGTAATCCCAGCGCTTTGGGAGGCTGAGGCAGGTGGATCACGAGGTCAGGAGATCGAGACCACCCTGGCTAACATGGTGAAACCCCATCTCTACTAAAAATACAAAAAATTAGCCAGGCATGGTAGCGGGCACCTGCAGTCCCAGCTACTTGGAAGGCTGAGGCAGGAGAATGCCATGAACCCAGGAGGCGGAGCTTGCAGTCAGTTGAGAGCATGCCACTGCACTCCAGCCTGGGTGACAGAGAGAGACTCTGTCTCAAAAAAAGAAAAATAAATTAAAAGAAGTTAGAAAGATTTCTAATTAACACTCTAACTTTGAATCTAAAGGATTTATAACAAAACTATAAACCAACCCCCAAGCTAGCAGAAAAAAGAAATATCTAAAATTAGAGTAGAAGTTAATGAAATTCAGATGCAAATGTCATACAAAAGATCAATGAAACCAAGAGTTAGTTTTTCTATAAAATAGGCCAGGTGTGGTGGCTCACATCTATAATCCCAACACTGTGGAAGGCCAAGGCAGGTGGATGACCTGAGATCAGGAGTCCAAGACGAGTCTGGGTAACATGGAGAAACCCTGGCTCTACTAAAAGTAAAAAAAATTAGCCGGAAATGGTGGTGGGCACCTGTAGTCCCAGCTACTCAGGAGGCTGAGTCAGGAGAATCACTGAACTCAGGAGGTAGAGGTTGCAGTGAGCCAAGACAGTACCACTGCACTTCATCCTGCACAACAGAGTGAGACTCTGTCTCAAATAATAAATAATATTGATAGACTGCTAGCTAGATTAACAAAAACAATCCAAATACATGCATTCAGAAATGACAAAAATGACATCACAGTTGATCTCACAGAAACAGAAAAGATCCTCAGAGGATATTATGAACACCACTATCATAAAAATTAGAAAATCTAGAGGAAATTAATAAATTCCTAGATACACACAATCTTACAAGATTGAATCAGGAAGAGATTGATATCCTGAATAGACCATTATTGAGCTCTTAAATTGAATCAGTAATACAAAACCTACAAACTAACAAAAGCCTTGGACTAGATGGATTCACAGCTGAATTCTACCAGATGTATAAAGAAGAACTAGTAACAATCCTACTGAAACTATTCCAAAAAATTGAGGAGGATGACTGTGTTCTGCTCATTCTATGAAGCCAGCATCAGCCTAATACTAAAATTTGGCAAAGGCATGACAAACTAAGAAAACTCAAGGTCAATATCCCTGATGAACTTAGACCCAAACATCCTCAACAAAATACTAACCACTGAATTCAGCAGCATAGTAAAAAGCCAATTCACTACAAACAAGTAGATTTTTTTTTTTTTTTTACTGTGATGCAAGTTTGGTTACCTCTCGATCAATGTGATTCTCTACATAAGTAGAATTAAAAGCAAAAACTACATGGTCATCTCAATAGACACAGAAAATACTTTCAATAAAATTCAGCATTCCTTCATAATAAAATCCCTCAACAAAGTAGGAATTGAAAGAACTTACCTCAGAATATTGGCAGCCAACTATGACAAACTCATAGCCAATATTGTACTGAATGAGCTGAATGGGCAAAACCTGGAATTATTCCCTTTGAGAAGTGGAACAAGGCAAGGATGTGCACTACTGCCACTACCATTCAGCATAGTAATGAAAGTAATGAAAGATATGATTGTCAGAACAATTAGGCAAGACACAAGAAAGTAAAAGATATCCAAATGAGAAAAGGAGAAATTAAACTATCTCTCTTTGTTGGTGATATAATTATATATTTAGAAAACCCCAAAGACTCTGGTGAAAATCTACTAGAACTGAAAAACTACTTCAGTAATGTTTCAAGATACAAAATTAATGTATAGAAGTCAGTAGCAATTGTATACAAAAATAATGCCCAGGCTAAGTGTAAAATCAGGAACACAGTCCTGTTTACAGTAGCAACACATACAAAGAAATGAAATACCTAAGAATACATCTAACTGAAGAGGTCTACCAAAGTTCTCTACAAGAACTACAAAATGCTGCTGAAAGAAATCAGTGATGACACAAATAAAAGAAAAACACTCCATGCTTATGTATTGGAAGACTCAATATTATTAAAATAACCATATTGCAAAAAGCGTTTTATTGATTCAACCGTATTCTAATCAAACTACCAATGTCACTTTTCATAGAACTAGAAAAAAGCTATTTTAAAATTCATATAGAACCAACAAAGAGCCCAAATAGCCAAAGCAATCGTAAGCAAAAAGAAAAAAGCTAGAATCATCAAACTACTGGACTTCAAACTACATTACAAGGCTACAGTAACCAAAACAGCCTGGTACTGGTATAAAAACAGACATTTAGACTGACGGAACAGAATGGAAAACTCAGAACTAAAGCCCCTTACCTAACAAAGCCAACAAAGACAAATGATGAGGAAAGGACTCCCCATTCAATAAATGATGCAGGAAAACTAGATAGCCATATTCAGAATAATGAAACAAGAGCCTTACTTCTCACCATTTACAAAAAATAACTCAAGATAAATTAAAGATTTAAATACAAGCACTCAAACTATAAAAATCCTAGAAAGAAACCTAGGAAATACCTTTCTCAACATTAGCCTTGGCAAATAATTTTTGGCTAAGTCCTCATCATAGCAGGACAATTGGGGTAAAGTGGCTAGACCATGTTGCTGTCTGTGTTGACTAACTGGAGTATGCTCTTGTGAGAATGGGACTTAATCTCAGACAATTCCACCAGAGGATTGACAGCAAAGTGCTCTCTACCTCTGCAGCATTTCAAGCATGTGGGGGAGAATAATTCCTTCATTCCTGTGAGAGGAGTTGCATGACACACATTATCTTTTACAACTGTTTTAAACTATGCTAATTGATCTTTGGCCTGACTAATAGATATCTGCTTCTTTTCACCAAGGAGCTCACTAATATAATGAGTAGCAGTGAAGAAATCAAAATTCATTCTAACTGTACTTTTGTACTCATTTGTAAATGTATAAAACAGTGTTTTCTATCTTGGATTTCCTTAGTAATAATAAATTTGCTGAGGAACATACTTTTTTCATATTTGTCAACAGAGGGACTCAAATTTTTATGTAGTTGATTCAGAGAAGAAGGTCTTATCTACCAAAATAGACTATAATATTATTGAAAACAAAGACTATTTTTGTTTGTTTCTATAATTCCTAAAGTATTTAGAAATATGAATAATTATGCATAGATGGCATAAATGGACAATAGGGACATAAATGTAACAATTCTACATGTGTTTAATTAAAATGTACTGCCATATTATTACATCTATTAGCTTAGTTTCTTTGTAAAAACCTCAGACCCAACAATCTAATAATGCCTAAAAAACTTGCATAATTAGGATGAGAGGTACAGTTGTGTCCTGATTTCTGATTCTCATTACCCTATCTATGAGTCTCATTATTAAAATTAATTCTCCTGGGTATAGAAATATTAGATAATAATCAAGGCCATGTGAGGAATATCATGAAGTATTAAAGTCTCATTAAAACATCAGCACAATTCAGTACCCAACATTCACAGAGATACAAACTGGGTTACTTCCTTCATCAGGACTGAGTGCAGTTATCTAAATAACCTTAATTATTCTGTAGGTGATCCAAATGCTAAGCAGCATAACTTTTTTCCATGATAATCTGGATTTATCAATCTCAAGATGAACAATTTAACTTATTTTTAAAAATTATCTTTTCAAGGACTTTGTTACATCTTTATTGTCAAAATTTATCTTCCCCAACATTCATTTTTAGACAAGTTAAAAAATTGAATTTAGAATCATAGTCATCTAGGAGACATAATAAATTTTCTGTTACTCCTTAATTATACCGGGTTTTCATTATTATTTATTTTCTTGAAACAATAAAAATAATTTCACCATTTGTTTAAAATGATACAAAGTGAAATAAACCAATTAATTCTAATAAGTTTATTATTTTAGGTTGTAATGAAATATATAATATGAATGATGCATAAAATTTATTAATATACTACATGTATGTCTATAATAAATATTTTTTCTCCTTTATCAAATACACTTTTACTATTTTAAAACACATTAATAGTATGTTCTTTATTTTGTACCACATTAACAGACATCCTTCATAAATATCACTTTATTGCATATACCTAATATAAAATATGGATTAGGAGTTTAAATCAAAATGTCATTAATTATCTCATCCTTGTATTAATCCATTCTATCGACTTATTTGCAATTTATGATTTATGAAATGTTGAAAGTAGGCACTGTGCAGTTAAAGTAATCACTCTTACCGTATTGTCATTTAGGAGAAAAAAATGTCAAGGAAAGAATGAACAGATCAAAGGATCAGTATAATTTCTATGAATTACTAATGTTTTCAACTTAACTTTAGATAACATGCATTTTATAACTTTCTACAACATTGACTATATTATATGAATTATAACAGAGTATAACAAAAAAGCACAATAGTCAGAAACTCCCATATTAAAGTACCCATTGAGTTCAATGTGGTCTGCTTTGACCAGATTTTTATTCCATCTTACTGGATGGCACACACTGGATGAGAGATGTATGAAGGGCTCATCTAAGGGACACAAAAATATACAGTAAAGTATAAATTATATGTTCTACTATATTGGATTTTGGATCAATTTTTTATCTTGGGATAAATCTGTCTCTGAGAAAGTTATCACAAGCAACAGACACATGACTAAATAAGAAATAAACACGCATTGTAAAAAATTTCCTGTACTATATAAGAAGTAAAATCACAGTCCTCAGAAAGACCTGAGATGCTCTAGCAGGAGAATATTTATTTCTGTTATTCTGCTCTTGAAGTAACACTCCATGTTTTTCTCATAACACAAATTGCAAAGAAAGTTAATGTCTTTGGCTCCTTGCCAAAGATAATCCTTGTCAGTGGATTATCTTCTTTGGAGTTAAGAACTTTTCATTCTCTAAGTTGTTCCTGCTAAAGACCAGAGCAGGAAGTAAGTGAGAAATACCTTCTGTTTTACTGAATGTCTGTAAAATCCCAAGTAGCCTCCTGTGATTGTTTTTCCCTCTTACCAATTTATCATTGCCACCTCAATCTGCATCTCATTAACTTTTAGTACACTTAACTTTACTAAAATATTTACTTATTATATTTTCTGATAGCTCAAAAATTCTATTGGTATAAGAGTAAGGAGAGAAGAAAAATTAGAGGCATTGAAACTAAAGTAAAAATGAGAAAAATAAAAAGATGGTTAAGTTGATGAAAATTTTATAAATAGATAAACATGGCAAACGATCAAGCCAGATTGAAGTATGTGAAGAGCTGATGTGATGGTAAAGCAAAAAGTTCCATGATGCTATTAGAAGTCTAAGGGAAGAGAGGGGGAAAATTATCATCAAAACTAATTCTTTAAATCCAAATTTTATATTTTTTAATGCTTTATAGAAAAAATATTAGATACAAGAATATAATAAAAATACAGTAAATTGAGGGATGTAAAAGCGCATATGACATTTAGAAGCAGCTAGCAATGAGTCAAAAACAGAACGCTGGAAACATGCTAAGTGAAGTAACTCAGGAAAGGAAAACCAAACATCCTATGTTCTCACTCATGTGGGAGCTAAACTATAAGGACACAAAGGTATAAGAATGATACAATGGACTTTGGGGACTTAGGGGGAAATGTGGGAGGAGTGTGAGGGATAAAATACTACGCACTAGGCACAGTATACAATGCTTGGGTGTTGGGTGCACCAAAATCTCCAAATACAACACTGAAGTACTTACTCGTGTAACCAAACACCACCTGTTCCCCCCAAAACCACTAAAATAAAAACATAGGACAGGCGCGGTGGTTCACGCCTGTAACCGCAGCACTTTGGGAGGCTGAGGCGGGCAGATCACGAGGTCAAGAGATTGAGACCAGCCTGACCAACATGGTGAAAACTCATCTCTACTAAAAATACAAAACGTTACCTGGACGTGGTGGCAGGCGCCTGTAATCCCAGCTATTCGGGAAGCTGAGGCAAGAGAATAGCTCAAACCCTGGAGGTGGAGGGTGCAGTGAGTCGAGATCACACCACTGCACTCCAGCCTGACAACAGAGTGTGACTCTGTCTCAAAAAAATAAAATAAAATAAAAACATAAAAACATAAAATGACAAAACAAGAATAAAAGAATTGGTAACAAATTAGGTAATAAAAACAAGGTCAATGTTTTATTCAACTGAATTCCCCTATGAATTTATAAGTTCTATCTAAAAACTAGCTTATATTTTATCTTTAAAAATCATCTTTAATATTTGGGATAAGATTCAATATCAAGATATCTCATTAGAAAACTATTAATGACACATTACTTGCCATCCATCTCTTCTTGTAGACAAATGACTACATGTTTGACTATATATGTGCATATATATATATATATATATTTTACACATAGTACATTAATAATGGGTAGTTTTAAATTTCTCATTTTAACATTCATAAGTCAGAGAGTTGACACTATGCATGTTTACTCAATTCTTCTCTTATTTTTCCTTTTTTCTTCCCTCTTTAGGTAAATTGCACATTTAATAAACAGAGGAGAAAATATGATACTGATGTGAAAGCTGTTCCTAATTACATGATTTGCTCAAAGCTCATTATTTTTTGCACAATAATGACAGATAATTTAAACTTAATGCATAGGCAATTTCTTTGAATATCTACACCAATAACTTTAGAAAGTCAGTGATCTCAGGGCTGATGTGAGAATTTCTAGGACAAATTGAGAACGGAACTAAAATTTCATTGTCCTGCAACTTCTTCTCAAGTTTTTTTCCCTTAGGTTTGCTCAGTGAGTTAAAAATTTCTCAAATATTAAAGATTATTTTATTTTTATTTTTTTTTTGAGACAGAGTCTCACTGTGTTGCCAGGTTGTAGTGCAGTGGTGTGATCTCGGCTCACTGCACCCTCCACCTCCAGGGTACAAGCGATTCTCCTGCCTCAGTTTCCCGAGTAGCTGGGATTACAGGCGCCTGCCACCACGCCCAGCTAATGTTTTGTATTTTTAGTAGAGACGGGGTTTCACCATGTTGGCCAGGCTGGTCTCAAACTCTTGACCTCATGATCTGCCCACCTCAGCCTCCCAAAGTGCTGGGGTTACAGGCGTGAGCCCCCGCGCCAGTCCTGTGTTTTTATTTTAGTGGTTTTTGGGGAACATATGGTGTTTGATTACATGAATAAGTTCTTTAGTGTTGTATTTGGAGATTTTGGTGCGCCCAACACCCGAGCATTGTATACTGTGCCTAGTGTGTAGTCTTTTATCACTCACACCCCTCCCACCTTTCCCCCTGAGTCCCCAAAGTCCATTGTATCCTTTTTATACCTTTGTGTCCTTATAGTTTAGCTCCCACATGAGTGAGAACATAGGATGTTTGGTTTTCCTCTCCTGAGTTAGTTCACTTAGCATGTTTCCCAGCGTTCTGAGTTTTGACTCATTGCTAGCTGCTTCTAAATGTCATACATACACTTCTGCATCCGTCAATTTACTATATTTTTTATTATATTCTTGTATCTAACACTTTTTCTATAAAGCATTGAAAAAAGTATAAAATTTGGAATTAAAGAATTGGTTTTGACGATAACTTTCCACCTCTCTTCCCCTCAGCTTCAAATAACATCATGCAACTTTTTGCTTTACCATCAGCTCTTTACATACTTCAATCTGCCTTGATCGTTTGCCATGTTTATCTATTTATAAATTTTTCATTCACTTAACCGCCTTTTTATTTTTCTCATTTTTATTTTAGTTTCAATGCCTCTAATCTTTCTTCTCCCCTTACTCTTATACCAATAGAATTTTTGAGCTATCAGAAAATATAATAAGTTCATAGTCCATAGCAGTACAATAAATATCATGCATATTGTTTTTCTCATATTCTTGCCTACTCTACCCTTAGTTTGAGGAGAAGATGGCCTGATGCCGTGAGCTAAAGACATTTCTAGCCAATGGGGATTATTTTATTTTTAGGGTCTTGATTGACAGCCACAGTTGCTTTGACCTCTTAGAGGTCCCAGCATAAATGGAAAAAAAAAAAAAAGTTAGAACTATAGAGCTCTAAATAAAAGATGAAAACATGGGACACAGTGAAGCACTGTTTCAAGACAGTTGAAAAGACAACTTTGATGATAATTTATTATTTATTCCTCTTCTAAAGCATGCTACCACATTATATTCATTCTTAGTATAGCCTCTCACATAACTTAAATGATTTCCTTATTATTACTCAGCATAGTAGCACCAGAATCCTTCTTTATTAAGTATTAATTTAGTGCTTAACAAGTATCTAGTATTTTAGAAGGACTAGTGGATAATAACTATAAGTAATACATAAATGCACTTATAATTATTAGATAATGAGAATGTTTAGCATAACTTTGTATTAAGTATTGTTGTAGAAATGAACATAGAGCTGTAAAAAAGAATAGGTTTGCCAATTAGAACTTTTCAGACTTGAGATTTAAATTTTTCCACAAGTGTTAGAAGAAGAAAGAGGAGCAGAAACAGAAACAGCAAATGTAAACATTCTGAGGTTAGTACATACTTGCAACTGTGCCAGTATGATTTAAGCATAATCAGTTAGGCTTAGTGTGACATGGGCTGAGGTTTGAATAAAGTCACCGTAATGCAGAACCTTGAGAGCCAGGGAAAGAAACACAGATTTAATTCTAAAGGTAATGAAGAGCAGTCTATGTGACAGATTTTAGTGGGATGAGCCACTTAATCCAATTTATATTTTAAATGATTGAATTTACTGATCAGTGGCAAACTTTGCTGCTTGTAGTATGGCCCATGGAGAAACAGTATCAACACCAACTAGAAGCTTGTTAGAAATGCAGAATCTTTGGCTCCACTGCAGACCTGCTGAATCAAGTCAACATTTACAAATTTCCAAGAGAATCCCTTATATTATGAAATATGAGAAGCACTGGTTTAAGACACTCTTCTTTGATCCCACTGATTTTGTGCTGCTACAGACAAATTAGAGCCCTCCACAGGTCTCATCCTGCAGGTTTTTGTTTTTCCTTTTCTGCTTTTTTCTCAGTGCATCATGGCTTACCACATCATTTTACATATTTCAAGTCTTCTTTTCTTCTCAGTTTCATCCTCATCCTGCTGGAGTGTATTTTCAAGTAATTGCCTCAGAAAGGGTTCAGCGAAGGTGTATCTGAATATGTGCACAGTCGAAGTTTGGCTGCTTTTGGAATTCAAAATTAAATACTTTTCTGCAGAACTGTAATGACATTTGTCTCTTCTACAATCTGGCATTGCTCGTGATTAGTATGATGTTAACATGATACTTGTTCTATTGTAAAGAATCTTTTTTTAATTTTTTTTTATTTTTTGCTTTTACTCTGGAAGCTTTCATAAAAATTTTTAAAAACTTGGTGTTATTACATGTGAATATGCTTAGAGTTAGGGGGTGTTTTCCTTACTATTAATTTGATGATATCTTATTGTTTGTCTCTAGAACTCTTATTTGCATTATATTGGACACCTAGTTTTTTAATATATATATTTTCCCATTGTTTTATGTTTTGTATCTTTTTTTGTGGGAAAAAAACAAAACAAACAAACAACAACAACAAAAACAAAACAGGCTTTTACATCTAGAAAGTGGCCTAACACTGACAGCTAGGCCTTAGTGTTGTTAGAAACTGGCCTAACACTCCAAAGTAGGTTACACTGTTTTGTTGTGGACAAAAATAATTGCACAGACATCAACAGGAGACAAGATCACTGTGAGACGATGATAAAGTGAGACCAAAATAAGGTCACCGTACAACTCATAACTTATGAAATATATCCCTCTCTCAGCTTTCATGAGTGATTGCAGCTTCCTGTGTTCTGCTCATGGTATTATACAATTTATTTAAATATTCAGTCATAGAACTTCTCCTGCCTCCTAACAGCACCCACTTCAAAGTGAATGCCAACTTCCATACACTTTTTCCAAAATGGTGCAATAAAAGTCCAAACCTAGTAACAGGTTCTTTCTAGTATTATTTTACTGAGACTATCCACCATGCCTTAAGGTGTGTTTCTGTCTCTGCAGTTAGTAATCCACCCAACTTGTTCATCCACAGCTGCGCTTCTAGTGATCTTTTGCTGGAAGGCATTGATGAAAGTAGTCTCTTAAAATAGGGGCAATTTTAGTTTCACTTGGCAAACTGGTAAACTGAAACTTTAAAAACTTATTTGATTTATAGTGTATTTTTTATCAGAAATTATTTTCATTTCACACCTCCTCAGCGATGCATTTGAATTCTCTGTCAACCTAGAAATATTTACCCCCTTTAGTTTTATCTCATACTGCAGATATTGGCAAATCTTACATGCCTTCCTATGAAACTAATTATTATATCTCTGTTCTACAGTGTTCTTACTTCAAGTTAGATAATTATGACTACTATGTTGAATGTGTGCACTACTTAAAGATCTGTAGGAAGCAAATGACTCACTTTAAAAATTTTTCTCTGTTGTTAGTAATAAATTTTCAGCACTATAGGAATCCTAAGGAAGGGGTTAAGAGAGATATTCTGGAATATCATAGCACATGAGCAGCACTTTCTCCCCTTGAAATAAGAATTGGTACTGGTGACAGAAGGGATGCATATACATCAAGTCATGGGAACTTCGACTCAGAGATGTTTTAGGGGCCATTGATTCCAGGTCACTAATTTCACAGGTGGAGAAAATTGTGTGTATATATAAACACACACACACATATACACACCCAAAATAGTTTTTTTTAAGTTCATCAGATAATTTGTTTATGGAAAAACTCTATCCTAATGGCAGTTGTGGATGCCAATATTGAGAAAATACTTAATTCTTGTTATTGGGAATATTGAAAGGTGTTTTGTTTTTAAATCAGAATTTTAAACTCCGTATCACAAAATTATAACACTCACACAATTAATAGCATTAAATTTCCATTGTATTCTATTATTCAATATATGTGACTTTAAGTTGCCTATATTAATTAATGTAATTTATTCTTATTGATATTTATTGCACAGAATAATATCTAACTTCTAAGACAGCAAGAAAAATCTCCAGCTCAGTGATATATTATTTACTACTCACTTTCTAATTGAACGTTTCAGTGGGTGATTCTTTCTATTTAGTGGGGTTTAATTTCATCTCTTCAATGACTAATTAGCCTGACTACTGATATAAATCTCTGAGGAAGCAATATTTCTGTAAATCAGATTGTTCACATAATATACATTGTAGTGAAATATTATGCTCACTATATTTTGGAAATTGTGAAAATGAAAGAGATTTAGAAGTCAATAAAATTCAATTTTGTTTTATACATTTCTTAACTAATGAGAGATATTTTTAACAACTATTAAATATACTTTATATCTTTTGTAATCAGTGCTCTAAAGCTTTGCAACATGATAGACTGCTGATTTTAAATTAGTAAATTGCTAAATTAGGTTCCCAGTGTAAGAATGATAACTGAACGTCTTTTGTACAAGTCATGCTTGTGCAGGATTAATCACTTCTACATCTTTGCAGACAATAGTCATTTTTGTACAATATAGGTATATTATATGACTAATTAAACATCGTGATTTATTGATCTTTGCAATATGTGATATGTGAGTGCCCATTCTTTGTCTGACATTCCTCTACATGCTACAAATTCATCAGGAAAGGAAACAGACACAGTTTATGTCCTCATGGATTTTATAGTTTGCTGGAAAAATTCAGTACTTAAGAGCAAACTAACATGGAAATACTGAAATTTAATCTGAAAACTAACTGTTAAGCTGAGATCAAAAGAATGACCAGCAGTTCCCTGGTGAATTTAATATAGGAGGATGGGTAAAATAAAATTTCCTTCAAAGGAAATCATGTGAAGGCTCATATTTTAAAGGAAATTGAGCACATTCTAAAATGTAAGAGGTATTGTTTTGATGAGGTGAATTGAGTTACATAGATATAGATGAGAAAGAAGGCTAGAGATGAAAACATGCATCAGCTTGTGAGGATGATGTATGGCAAGAACAATGAAAAGCCATGAAAGCATCTTCTACATAGGTGTGACACATTCTGCTTTGTGATTTTTAAAGGTGACAGTCATTATGGAATAGATTACACATTGTAGGGGAGAAATAAAAGGTGTAGAGAGATATACTCTAGTTAAGATATAATGGAGAAAGGACGTGAGTCTAGAAAGCAGTGGATGTCTTCAAAACTTACAGGAAATATACTGTCAGCAAGGTCAAATGGCAGATTATAAATAGACTGATGAATCGTGAAGCACAAAAGGATATTTTAAAAGTCAGTCTTTTACAATTGAATTGATGACAGTGTGAAGTTAGAAAGTCACGAATAATTGGAAATCAATGACATGTCAATGACATGTTGTAGGTTTGACCAGTTGAGAAAATAGTTCTAACATAGAAATAGGAGTGTGGCATGCACAGAGAAGAATCAATTAAGAGATATGTGTAACCATCTACAGAAATACTATGAATGAATATACTGAAAAGTGGAAAGAAATCAAGTGCATGGGATATTCGTTTAGAGCAACCAAGAAAGAGAAATCTTCAGTAAAGGGGATGAAATTAAGTTTGTCAAATACTGATAAAAAAACAAGAAATTTAAAGGTCTTGAACTGTAACTGTACTAACCACATACGACTCACAGGTGTCATTAGCAAAAATACAGTGTCTGTGAAGAAGTAGGAGAAATAGTAGATTGGACGGTATGATGCAATATTGAATTATAAAGATATGTTTGCTGAAGAAAAATGTTTAGCTTTGAAGAGTGGTAAATAGTTGGGGATAGCTATTGTGCTAATTTTACTAGTTTTTAATTTAAGAGATTTGAGTTTTCTTAAATACTGATGAAGAGACTAATATAATTTGAATAAAAATAAGATAGAGTGAAATCAATAGCATGAACTTGTCATTAAGGAAGCTGATTAAGGACACTATGCAAACAATGCAAATCATGGTGGTAAAAAATTAGGAAGAGTATCAGCTTTCCATTGTGATGGGAGAATAAAACGGAATGTGTGCAAGTGTAGGTAGGTTTGCATATTTATAGAGGAAACTCCCTTTGAATTATTAATATTGTTCCATTGTCCTCCTTAAATCTTTGAACCTCCTTTCTCATACATACCCTTAGTAGTTAAGTCTTTGGCTGGGCATGTTTAAGGGAGGGGGTTCAAAGATTTAAGAAGGGCTACGGAGCAATGTAAAATAGTGACTATTTCACATCTACCACAATGGTTGAAAATTTTGAAAACTAACAAATTAAACGTAAATATGGTGGTGGAGCAACTCAGATCATTGTCGCCCTGCTGGTCAGAACGCAAAGGGATACAATCATTTACAAAAACTGTTTGGTGGTTCATTTAAATTTAAATTTATATTTACATATCTATATTGTGACCTAGCAATTCTATAGCTGGAAATTTGCACAAGGAAATGAAATACATACTCACAGAAAGACTTAAGAGAATGGTCATAGCAGCCATAATAAAAATTGTCAAAATCAAAAGATAAGTAAAATATGCACTCATGGGATCACAGATAAAAAATATAGCATCTTCATACAATGAGTTGCCACTCAGAAAGGAAGAGCAATATACTACTCATGTATGCAAAACCACAGTTCATCTCAAAAGCATTATGTTGAGTTAAAGTAGTTGGAAACAAAAGAATACATTTAATATAATTTTATTTACCTACATTTCTATAACAGAGTAAGCAAAATGAATCTTTGATAACATGAATTAAAAAGTGATCACATCATTAAAAATTGATAAGCCTCCTTGCCAGCACATACTAAGAAAAAAAGAGAGAAGATACATAGAACAATAACTCCTTGTTTCTGCTTCCTTCCAGCCCCTGAAAAACCACCATTCTGTTCTCTATTTCTGATAGATGACTATTTCAGATATAGCATATAAGTGGAATCATAAAGTATTTGTCCTTCTGAGACTGGCTAATTTCACATAGTATAATATCCTCCAGGCTTATTCATGTTGTCACAAATAGTAGGATGTCCTTCTTTTTTAAGAAGAAAATTGTGTATGCATATATATTGTATGTGATAGGTATATATGTGTATATATATACATATCACAAATTCTTTATCCTTTGATCTATCAATGAGCATTTTCGTTTTGTCCATATCTTGTCTATTGTGAACAACGTTGCAATACACATAGGAGTACAGGTGTCTCTTAGTTAACAATATGAATTTGTGCACTACAAATTTTGATAAAAGGGTACCTCTCATGTTAAGTATTGTTACCACAAAAGTATTTTTAAAAAGCACACAAGAAAAATTCTGGACATGATGGATAAATGTATTACCTTGATTGTAGTGCTGGATCACTAATGTATGCATAGGTCCAAACTCAGCAAATTGTGAATATCAAATGTGCAGTTTGTTTGTATATCAACTATATCTTAATAAAGCTGTTACAAAGAAAGGTGGTTCAGGAGGGAGAGAGAGTGGAAGAAAGAAAAAGAAGGGAGAGAGAGAGAGAAGAAAAATTACTAATATCAGAAATCAAAGAGGGGACATTACCAACATCAAATGACACTAATAGGATAATAAGAAATCTAATGAAAAACTCTATGTCCATAGATTTGATAATCAGTATAAAGTAGAACAATTCCTTCAAAATATAATTTTTCAAAACGTTCACAAGAATTAAACAATTTACAATAGGTCTATCTCTATTAAAGACATTTAATCAATATCTAGTAGCTTTCTATAACAGAAATCTCCATCTACATGAGTTCAGTAGTGAATTGTAAACATTTAAAGAATAAATGACATTGGTTACCTACAATTTATTCCACAAGACAGAAGCAGGGGGAGTAATTTCCAACTCATTCTATGAGGCCAGTAGTATCTTAATATGAAAAAAAAAAAAAAAAGACATTATAAGAAAAGAAAACTACGAATCAATACCTCTGCTCAAGAACATAGATTTAAACTCCTCAACAAAAAATTTTCAAAAGCAGTTTAACAATGTCTAAAAATAAGTATATACTACAGCCAAGTAGGATTTATACCAGGTGTGCGTGACCGGGTCAATATTCAAAAATCAAATGATGTTATCCATCACATTAAAAGGTTAAAGAAGAAAAAAATTACATTATCATATCAATAGAATCGGAAACATCATTCAGCACGTGATACCATTCACAATAAAAGACTCTCAGCAGTTAAGAATCGAGGGGAAATTTCTCTGTGTGATAGAATACATGTACAAAACAACACACAACTAACTTCATCCTTGATGATTAGAAACTGGATGCTTTCCCATTAAGATAAAATATAAGGCAAGAAACTGATCTCTCATTACTTCTTTTCAACATCCTTCTGAGAAGTCCTAGCTAATGAAATAAAAAAAAAGAAAAGTAAATGATTATGCTTGTTGGGGAAGAACACATGAAACTCTTTTTGTTTGCACATAACATGATTGTCTATGCAAAAAATGTGAAATAACTGACAGAAGTTCCTAGAATTAATAAGCAATTATAGTACAGTGATAGAACGAGATGAATATAAAAAGTCAATCACTTTTCTATATACCAACAATGAACAAGTGAAATTCAAAATTAAAAATATCATACCGTTTACATTAATACTCCCCAAAAAACAATACTTAGATATAAATTTTTAAAAATATGCACAAGATCTACATGGGGAAAACTACAAAGTCTGATGAAAGAAATCAAAGAAGAAAGAGAGAGAGGTTTTATGTTCATGGAGAGAAAGATCCAATATTTTGAACATGCCATTTCTTCCCAAGTTGATCTATAAATACAATATAATCACAATCAAAATCCCAGCAAGTTAATTTGGGCATAGCAACAAATTGATTCTGAAACATACATAGAGAGGCAAAAAATCCAGAATAGCCAACACAATATTGAAAGAGAAGAACAAATTTTGATGGAGAACATTACCCAACTTCAAGATTTACAACAAAGCTACAGTCATCAAGACAGTGTTGTACTGGTAAAAGAATGGACAAGCAGAACAAAATATGGAGCCCAGAAAGAGATCTACATAAACATAGTCAGGTGATCATTCAAAAAGGGGCAAACGCAATACAATAGGACAAACTAGTCTTTAAAACAAATTGTACCAGAAGACTTGAATATTCACATGTTAAAATAAAAGACTCTACATATTTTTATACCCTTTACAAAAATTAACTCAGAATGGAACATATATCTGAATGTAAAACGTAAAACTATAAAACTCCTAAAAGATAACATAAGAGAAAACCTAGGTGACTTAGGAATGAGTGATACATTTTAGATACTACCATAAGGCATGTTTTATGAAATAAATAATTGATAAATAGATTTTATTAAACTTAAACTTACACTTTTTAAAAGACAACATCAAAAAAATGAAAACACGCAGACTGCAAGAAATTATTTGTAGAAGCTAGATCCAATAAAGGACTGTTATGTAAAATATGTAAAAGACTCTTAAAATTCAATAATAAGAACAGAAAAAAGTCTAATTAAAATGAATAAAATATTTGGATAGACACCCATCAAAAATATATACATATGGTAAGTAATCAGGTGAAAGTATGTTCAAAATTATGTTACCAAGAAATTGCAAATTAAAATGAGATACCACTGCACACCTATTAGAATGGCACACTCTTATGCAATCCAGCAATCACTCTCTTTGCTATTTAACCAAAGGAGTTGAGAACTTAGGTCAACACAAAAATTTTCACACATATATTTATATCAGCTTGACTCATCACCACTGATACTTGAAAGCAACTAAAATATTCTTTAGTAGGCAAACAGATAAATAAATGGTAGTACATTCAGACAGCAGAATATTATTTATTACTAAAAGGAAATGAGCAACAAAACCCTGAAAAGACATGGAGGTGCTTTTAATGGAATATAACCAAGTAAAGATGCTAATCTGAAAATTCTATATACAGTATTTTTCCAACTAGTTGGTGTTCTGGAAAAAGCAAAACTATGGACACAGTAAATAATAAATAAAAAATGAGTGAATGCTAAGGGATCAGTGGCAAGGAGGCATGAATAGGTGGAGCAAAAGGATATTTATGGCAGTGAAAATACTCTGTATGATTCTATCAACATCATTATATGTTCCTGTAAACTCATAGAATGTACAACAAGAAGAATGAATTCTTTTTTTTATTATTATACTTTAAGTTCTAGGGTACATGTGCACACCTTGCAGGTTTGTTACGTACGTATGCACGTGCCATATTGGTGTGCTGCATCCATTAACTCGTCATTTACATTAGTTACATCTCCTAATGCTATCCCTCCCCGCTCCTCCCACCCCAAGACGGGCCCCAATGTGTGATGTTCCCCATCCGTGTCCAAGTGTTCTCATTGTTCAATTCCCAGCTATGAGTGAGAACATGCGGTGTTTGGTTTTCTGTTCTTACGATAGTTTGCTAAGAATGATGGTTTCCAGCTGCACCCATGTCCCTACAAAGGACATGAACTCATCCTTTTTTATGGCTGCATAGTATTCCATGGTGTGTATGTGCCACATTTTCTTAATCCAGTCTGTCACTGATGGACATTTGGGTTGATTCCAAGTCCTTGCTATTGTGAATAGTGCCGCAATCAACATATGTGTGCATGTGTCTTTATAGTAGCATGATTTATAATCCTTTGGGTATATACCCAGTAATGGGATGGCTGGGTCAAATGGTATTTCCAGTTCTAGATCCTTGAGGAATAGCCACATTGTCTTCCACAATGGTTGAACTAGTTTACAGTCCCACCAACAGGGTAAAAATGTTCCTATTTCTCCAAATCCTCTCCAGCACCTTTTGTTTCCTGCCATTTTAATGATCAACATTCTAACCGGTGTGAGATGGTATCTTATTGTGGTTTTGATTTGCATTTCTCTGATGGTCAGTGATGATGAGCATTTTTTCAGGTGTCTGTTGGCTGCATAAATGTCTTCTTCTGAGAAGTGTCTGTTCATATCCTTTGTCCACTTTTTGATGGGGTTGATTTTTTCTTGTAAATTTGTTAAGTTCTTTGTAGATTCTGGATGTTAGCCCTTTGTCAGATGGTAGATCCAGATGGGCTAAGAATGAAATCTAATTTAAACTATGGACTTTGGTGGTGACAATGTGCCACTGTAGGTTCATCAATGATAAGAAATCCACCACTCTGAGAGGTACTTTGATAATGGGTAAACTCTGCAGGAGTGGGGCTAGGGGATATATGGTAAATCCCTGTGTCTTCCTCTCAATTTTGCTGTGATCATCAAACTGTTCTAAAAAAATATCTTGAGAAAAAGAAAATGCATCTAGAACTTCCAGTAGATAATTAGGTAGTGATAATTTTAATGGACTTTAAAATGAAAGAATAATAGGCAACACATGGCCAAATTAAAATAATGCTATTTTTTGTTAAAAGAAAATATATGACAGGGTATACAAATTTCTCAAAAAGAGGGAGGAACACTGGGTGTTGACCCCTCTTAGATTATAACTACCAATCTTTCTATACTATTGATCTTGGTTTGTTGCAAGAGGATTTGTTGTAGCTAAATGGAATATTTTATCTTAGTAAATTATTTTTTTAAAGTATATTCAAATAGTAACCACACTTCATTACTCAGGATGAATGAAAAACAGTGCTTTCACAATGTATTACTTAAGATTAATAGAATACAAAACTAAATTTCACATAAAAACTCACTATGTAGAACAACTTTCATGACATTTAAAGTGTTAAATAACTATTCTTGCATTTATCTACCGAGAATTTTTTATTATTCAAGGCATACCCTAATGCTCCCTTCTAAATTAAAAAAAAAAAATGAAAATAGGACCTTCATATCTTTATACCTACTATGGATTTAAATATAGAACTTGACAAATGTCCCAGATTTTTACAGTTTATTCGTGTTTCCCAATGCTGATCAATCACAGACATTAACTGTACATTATTTTTCACTTTTAACACCGTTCATACCACCACCAATTTACCACCTTTCTATTTCTTCCAAATATTTGTCAAAATATTTGCCCTCTGAGCAAATCTCAGATACCATACCAAAGTAATGGGCAGTAATATCAAGTAATTGGTTAGAATTTGGCACATCTCCCCATGTTTTATTTCTCAGAGAGCAACCATATTATATTTTTTAGATTAATGGAAAAAAAAAAGGAAAATCTTGCCCCTTCTTATTTTCCTCTAAAAAGTTATGTGACAGACTTAGTTTACTTTGTCTACTTGTTTAAAATATTCTTATTTCTCCCATTTCTTTCCTATCCTTTGCTTTCCAATTTGCTGTGATTCTAGTTGGCTATTACATTAAATGCATTTTATTTTTCTTACAAATCTCTAGCTATTACATATGTAAGTTGAGATATATTTGAAACACAAAATTGGTGTTTACAAGTATGTCACAAAGGAAATTTCTTAACATTGTACACTTATTTTTAATATCTTGAAATAAAGGACAAAGTATCACTGCTGTGATAAATGGCACCATTTCAATTAAGGTATGACTCTTAGATCATCAATTTAAAATTCAAAGCTTAGATACTAGTAAAAAAAGCTGATCCTCTTTTATTAAATATCCCTTTGATTTATTGTTTGAATCAATGAGAAACACCTGGTTTATACTTAATTTTAACTGATTTTCATACACAAAAATGCTACCATTTACCAACAATTTAAAAAAATTCTTATGTCATTCCTGATTGAAAGAATTACGAAGCCTTCTCAAGATATTTTTTCTAAGTTTACAAAGCCTTATAATTTTCCTTAGAATATCTCCTAAGAGTGGAAAAGTCAGTTAGAAAGCTCCATTCTTGCTCTCTCAACATAAGAAGCAAATGTGTGGTGCTCTCTAATGTGGAAGAAATATTTAAGCAGATTTATTTTCAAATATACTTTATAAACTTCAGGGAAATAATATCCCTTTGAGTTAAGAAGAAGACATAATTATCATAAACAGAAAGTAATAAAGGCCAATTTTTAATAAAAATATCTGTATATATTTTCAGTGTTTAATCTCTCAGTCTGAAATGTTCAGAGATTTGTACAGGTGAAGGGAAAAGGTTCATTTATCTCTGTTTTTTTCCACAATATTCTGATTATACTTTTACTATAATTTACAAAATAGCTTTGATTATTGTACAAATACATATAGTTAATATATTTAACACACTTGAAATTTTCTTACTAGTTTCAGGATAAAATTGAAATTTCTCATGCAAAGGGTGCATGGCCTGTGTGTACTTCTTTTACCCTTCTACTCCCTCACTTAGCAAATTATGTTTTTTCCAAACATAAAATACAATCTGATGTACCTTTTGCTTAAGGCATATTCTTCCTCTGTGCTTGCTGTACCTCACGCCAGGAAAAATCCTCTTTACCTTTCAAACACCACTCAAATATGTCTTGGTGAATCTTTCCTAGTGAAACGGTCCCCACTCACCTCCACTTGTCTCCAGACAGAGTTAAATACTCTCTTTACTGTACGTGTGATATATGTTTATATTATTTTGCACAAGGTAGAGTTGTTTATACATCAACGTATCTTATTAGATTATAGTTATCTTGTTGACAGCGACTATTTACTATATGTCACTATATCTGCATCAGAGAAATTTGTTCGTGGCACATGATAGGAAAATAAAATCTCTCTCCTAAGGAAAAAAAATGACTAATTGATTAACTCATTTCTGCCTGAGGTTGCAGTTTTTTGAATTTGACAAATCAGACCTTGATGATGACCTTGAGCAGTAGGATAGAAATAACTCCCACATGCTTAGAGTTCCAATAATGGAACACTAGGCATAAATGGATTTTAATAAGAAAAAATATTGGATGGCAGGCAAATTGATCATTTGCTCACTAGTATCAAAAGTAACTATTTTTGAATCTTAGAATCATCTTTAGAATTGTTAGATAATTTAGATAATTTTTGTCTTTTGTTTTTGTTTTAAACCTAACAGATACTTTTCTAGATAATTTTATGTGCATTTTATGATTTAATATTCACTGAATTATTGTTGTGGTATTTTAATATTTATTTTACAGATGAAGAAGCTGAGGCTTGAAAGACTGAAGTAACATGCCCAATGTCATACAGACGGGTTACAGGCAACATATGAATACTATCCTGGCTTCAAAACCAATATTCTTCTGGTATTAATTGAAGATGCCCATTAGGTGCCAGGGAAGAAGCTTCAGGAGAGAAAATAAATCACCCACTAGAGACCTAGTCCTTTAACTTTTAAAATTTATTTCTTGTAAATTATTTTGAGAATAGATTTTACTTTGCTCAAATTAGGCATTTACCACTTAAAAGTTAGACAGTTAAAAATGGATTATTGCAATCATGTTTTACTTGCTGTGGTTTGCCCCAAAATGAAAATATTAAAGAAAATATTCAGGCCGGGCACAGTGGCTTATGCCTGTAATCCCAGCACTTTGGGAGGCTGAGGCGAGTGGATCATGAAGTCAAGAGATTGAGACCATCCTGGCCAACATGGTGAAACTCCGTCTCTACTAAAAGTACAAAAATTAGCTCGGCGTGGCAGCGTGCACCTGTAGTCCCAGCTACTCGGTAGACTGAGGCAGGAGAATCACTTGAACCCGGGAGGTTGCAGTGAGCCAAGATAGCGCCACTGCACTCCAGACTGACGAAAGAGCGAGACTCCATCTCAAAAAAGAAAAATATTCTAGCTAAATTCTGTAGATAAACCGAAGCATTCACTGTTTTATACTTGCATACAGTGTGCTCTGACTGGAACTTTACATTACGCCTTAAAGCTTTTCAAGTTAAATATACTCACTTTGACCTCTATTTAAACCTCCTTTGAAACCAACATTTTATTGGTTTTAACTATATTGATTTTTCAATTGACGATAGCATTCCATTCCCATGAAAATTCATTTGTTACAGCTTTCCATTTATAAGATCCTGCATCTTGATTTAATGTTATTTTCTCACAGAAACCAAAGTTTGTAGGTCAATCTTAAAGAATGAGTACAACCACAAATATAGCAGATGCCTCATAAAATTATCTTCTACTGCTTCTCTGTGACCTCTGTCAAGGAAATAGCACTCAAACCCGCGTCAGCATGAACAGCTGTGGATGCCGCTGTTAGATAGCCCTGACCTATCCTCCCAAGGGTAGTGCCCAACCGGGAGAGAATGGTAATTTTCGCAGAGTCAATATTATTAACATCAACATAAATCAGAAAATACTGCCTCAAATCTAAAAATTAGATGCCACAGTTCATAAAAAGAAGCAAACTTCCTTTGTAATAAATCAACCCAAGTTCTGTGTAGATGTTTATGGAAATGATAATGAAAATTATATAAAGATTTTTATATCCCTCAAAAGTTCATTTACAATAAATATGTAAATGGAAAAATTACACATTTCTTTTGCTCAGTGAAGTACATTAGAAATTATACTCTTCTTTCCTGCTGAAAGAGCTTTTAAGCAGATATTTACAGTGCAGAAGACAGTAGAAATAAACCTTGCAGCTATTTTCATTAGGTTTCACTATTTGCAACTTACCTTGCTAGACCAATTCATAAGTAGTAAAGAAGATGTAAAACCAGGAATTTGACTCATATGGCCAAATTATTCAGCAAAATAAATGTTTTCATATCATAACTTTTCCACTTGATCAATAAGTCTTTTTATATATAAATCCAACTTTATGTGTGTATATAGACATACACACATGTATACACACACATAAAACATATACACTTAACATCCATGTAAAAACATACACATATATGTATCACACACACATGCCCACACACATTTACATTCACATATTCACATATGCGGGAACACACTCTGGCTTCTCTGGTTTAAGGTTTTCTAATAATTTCTTACTAGCCTTTTGCTAACACTGAATATATAAACTTTAGCCCAAGAAATCTCTGAATAAAAGGAAAAGGGCTCTATGTGTTTCACTAATTAAAATTTGTGTTTCAGTTTAAGCATGTGATATGGTTTGGCTGTGTCCCCACCCAAGTCTCATCTAGAATTGTAGCTCCCATAATTCCCATATGTCATTGTGGGAATTTCTTCAAATTCTTGGAGAAAAAAAAATCTGTGTTTTCAAGCTGGAGTTAGAAGACTACTTGTAACATTCCATTATACCAACATCACTGTCGAGTCCCTGGGAATAGCTTTAAGTGGATGGCCCAAATGACTGAAAGTTTTATGAAAACGGTAACTGAAAATTCAATGTCATTTTAAATTAGTATTGAAAGCTGCCATTGTAACTCCATTCAAACTGTGTTAGATTCCTAAAGGCAGTGATATACCTCCTATATGGATAGGGTGATTAACTGAGATACATGCATGTGCGTATATATTAGCTGTATGTCCATATATATTTTCCATATTCAAAGAACATGTGTTTTAAATTATCTCCTAGTGTAATTTTTCTGAGAGATGACTAAAGGAGGTAAACATTGAACTAACTCTTGTTTCTATGCCCCTGCTTTCTATTCTTACTTATGCTCTTTCAAAATGCCCTATTTTCTCCCCTTTCTATTAAATCTCAGCCAGGTATAAATCTTGTTATTTTAATGCCTCCCCTTAACTATCTCAATTTACATTAGAATATCTATTTTCCCCATAGTATTAAGCATAATCTTATATGCATAGCCCCTCAAAGATTCCTTTACACCTAAGAAAAACTCATTAAACATTTGGTGAATTCATCAGTTGTAGTTAATAATAAATACTTGTTTATTCTTGAATTTTCATTCTATAATCTCTGTTTTAGTCCAGAATTCTATTATCAATAAATTTCACCAAGGATTATAAAGAAGTAATACTCAAAAGTGTTTTTGTTTTGTTTTTTGTTTGTTTGTTTATTATACTTTAAGTTCGAGGGTACATGTGCATATCATGCAGGTTTGTCACATCATCACTGGCCATCAGAGAAATGCAAATCAAAACCACAATGAGATACCATCTCACACCAGTTAGAATGTTGACCATTAAAAAGTCAGGAAACAACAGGTGCTGGAGAGGATGTGGAAAATAGGAACACTTTCACACTGTTGGTGAGATTTTTGTTTCTCTTGGGAAATGATTATTATTTAAAGATAATTCATCTTATTCCTATTAAATTAATCCTATATGATTGTTCATTAGAAAAAAATAGCTTACTATCTATTGCAGCAATATTATTACATGAAAGTAGCATACATAATCATGATTATTTATTCTTTAGTAATTTCTCAATTGAGAAAAACTTAGAGGATATTAAAATAGCTTTTTGAAAGAAAACTCACTAACATTGTATAGATAGACAGATACGTGTTTATGAATATATAGAATTTTGTAATAACATTTTAGACATATTTTAAATATCTTGTTGATATTTCCAGTTTATTCGTATTGTACATTCATTGTTGGTTAATTTTCATAAACAATAGTTTTATGTATTAAAAATACATGGGTGAAATGCTTCTCTTCCCTGCTGCAAAAACTGGATTTTCAGGGCAGCAGAACCATCATCATCTAAGTGCTTGTTAAAAATGCAGAATCTTGGGATCCATCCCAAATCTACTGAATCAAATTCTACATTTTAACAAGATACATACTAAAATTAGATATAGAGTTTTCATTTGTGAATCTTGTTTAACATGTGTAAATAAACTACTTCCTACAAAATGTACAAGTTTGAATTGCTAAAGTTAGGATGTGTTTTATTCATTTCTTTGCATAATTAATGTACAATTCTAACAGTGGTGATAGTTTTTAGACAAATGACGTTTACTTGATGCTAAGCCATATTGATTTCTTCGTCATTCGTGCTTAGTTGATTTTACTTAGATACATGAATTCAGAAATGAAATGCTATAGAAGACTATACTTTAAGGATTTATTATACTAATGCATGTTTCTATCAGAAGCACTATGTAAGCTCATGTAATTCTTAACTGTATCTAATGTCGTTCTCCTTTGCTATATTGAGGTTAGAGATAAATTGATGACCTTCAGCCTTAGAGTAGATAAATTGATGACCTTCAGCCTTAGAGTAGATGAACCAATTATCAGTTATTCCAATAATTGTTTTATTTATCCCAGTATGCTTTCTAATAGCATCCATGGTAGTAGTGTCTATAACTTCAGAAAGATAATGTACTTATTTATGCTATTCGTGAACTATGTTGTTTGGTATATTATATATGCAATATTAACTAGATTTACCGATGGCCATTTTTATATCTGTTAAATAAGATTGTAAAATAAACAGAGTACACATGTGACTTATTGTTTTTCTGTTGGTGGGCTTGATATGGAAGGGAACAAAATTAAACCTACTTGAACCAGTTTTCTTAGGATAATAACCTTACAATTGTAGAGGGAGACTATGGTGCAAGAGTCACTCTTGTCACTCATACACTGTGGTATTACATGTTTTGCTTTGATTACCCTAGCCTCAAATCACCATAGAGTCTACCTTTCAAATTATTTCTGAAACATGATAAAATACTTTTAATGTTAAAAAGATCAGTATCACGAATATAAGAAAAGATATTTAAAGATAAATTACATTTTGCGAAACAGCATTTTGAGATATAATTACTACATAATTTCCAAGATAACTGAGCTACTAAGTCATTGAGTCATACACTCATCTCTTAGTAATTGTCCCTGCCTTCAGATCACAAGGTCAGGAGATTGAGATCATCCTGGCTAACATGGTGAAACCCCTTCTTCACTAAAAATACAAAAAATTAGCCAGGCGTGGTGGTGGCCGCCTATAGTCCCAGCTACTCGGGAGGCCAAGGCAGGAAAATGGTGTGAACCTGGGAGGCAGAGGTTGCAGTGAGCCGAGATCATGCCACTGCACTCCAGCCTGGGTGACAGAGCAAGACTCTGCCTCAAAAAAATAAAAATGAAATAAAAATAAGTAATTGTCCCTGCCTTTTTCTTAAATCAGCTGTAGTATCAACAACTTTATACACTATGTGAGTAAAGAAGGGAAGGAAATCCAGGAATTGGGATAATTACATGAATATTTTAACAAGAGGAAATATTTCATAAAAAATAAGAGTTGAATAAAATTATTTGACAAATATATATTGTTATGTCATGGAAATTTTTCAAAAATCTCTCCCAAGTAGTTCTGAATTTATCCAATGTCCCATTCATAGATAGTTGGTTTAGCAGTTAAGCACTGCAGGCAGAGCTTAAGCCCTAACAGCTTTCTGGGACTTCTGAAAATGAAGTTCTAGACAAAGAAAGATTGACTAAGCAAAGCACATTCATGTTTATAAAATGCAATTTTATGTAGACTAATCAACTGCATCAGTATGCACATATTTAGAGATAAAGTGGATTTATTGTAAATACGGATATATATAGTTGATGTTATATGAAGAGAGGCATTTGATGTAATAGTGCAGAGATATCTCAAATATCTTACTATGGTGTCTGGTTCCATTTTCAGTCACAAGGGTTAAGTAACTTGCAAAGTGAGTTTTTCATCATTTCCACTTTCTTTAGAGTGAGATATCTATATTTCATATTTGGCATCCCCCTTTCCCCACATCTCAAGGCTTATCTGCCCATCTGGTTTTAATCTATGTTCAGATGTTCCTGAATTGATATGATACTTTTCTTAGAAGACAAGTTATATTAGGAAATGTTAACAAGAAACACTGTCCTAATTGTGTGATTGAAGCCATTTATGAAACCAGAGACGCACTAAGACACTGTGAAGTTTCTATGAAGTCTGGCATGTTACCACCTCCACGACTTACAGGCTTGGGATAACTATGCTTGACATATCACATAACCCAGATATATTTTAATATGCTTTTCTAGGTAATTACTTTAGACCTATATTCTTGATTTTGTTATTCATCATCTCATCTTATAGGGTCAAATTGCTTGCTTTTTAACTCTTGTCTCATTTCCCCTGAATAATTCAATTGTTCAGAGGACAAAATGAAAGGCTAATGCTAGTGAAGAGCTACATGACAGCTGTGTTGGATGAGACAAGCCCTAGTTAAACTAAGTAAAATCTTAGAATAATTGAAGATCTCTTCTCCACAAATCTTTAACTTTGCCCTCTGATGTCTCCCCATGTCTTAATTCCTCATGCCTACTTTGACAATGAAAACTCTGGAAATTCAATGTAATCCAAAGTTACAAACAAATCACATCTCTGCTCAAGTGTTTCACACTCCCTCGTTAATTATTCACCCTACTGCCACCATTAAATCTTCAATTCCCCTGACACTGTTAGAAAAGTTATCTGAGTAAGCACACAGATTTGTGAATAGCAACTCCCTAAACACTCTTACTAGTATGTGATTATTCATTGGATACCTCTCTATAATATGTGAATTAGCAAATAAACAGTCTAGATTAATAAACGGCTGCCTGCCTTCCTCATAATAGATATCCAATAATGCTTACTGAATTTTGCTTTACTCTATATTGGAAAGAAAGAAAACTTAATACAGTCACCTCTAAGGCAACTCAAATTTTTCATAAACTCACTGATTTTTTTCTATGCAAATCTGATCTAAGGGCCATACCTTAGACTGTCAATAATCAGAAGAGAACTAATAAAAATTCCACAGGTTTCCAGTCAGGAACTTAAAGTCATGATGTAATAGAAACAGCATGCCCAGGAAGGAGCTACCACTCCCATTTCAGTTAAATTGGGCCCTTATGCCTCTTCCCAATCCATGGACCATAAGGGAAGCAGCTGGAAAAAGCAGGAACAGATGGGGGTGTGGACTGAGTGCCAAGTCAATGTTTTTTCTTCATCAGGGAAAGGTTTTGCTTTGAAGCATGTGAATGTCAGCCAAGAGCTTTGTGGAAAACGTTGGCATAGACCTTGAGACCTATCAAGAGCTTCAGCTTCCAAAGAGTAATATGACCAACAACATATATTTTTCCAATTTCCATTTTAATGGCTTTGACTGTTCAGGGCTAATGAGATAATAGGTTATAAATTTTTAAAATCTCC
>NW_012116977.1:1021013-1029054 GCF_000951035.1 Colobus angolensis palliatus
CAAGGAATGAGGTTTATACTGGAGATAAAAATTTTGACTTTGTGAGGAGATTAATGGTGAATAGAGTTACAAGACCAGAAAACATATTTTTTTTTTCCTTGATAGAGATAGGGTATTGCTGTGTTTCACAGGCTAGAATGCTGAGGTACAATCATAGCTCACGGCAACCTCAAATTCCTGGGCTCAAGTTATACTCCCACCACTATCTCTAGAGTAGCTGGGGCTTACAGGCATGTGCAATCATGCCTGGATAATTTTTTCTCTTTTTAAATTTATTGTAGAGACAGAGTTTCACGGAGGGTGAAACTTGCCCAAGGTGGTCTTGATCTTCCAGCCTCAAG
The DNA here is from genome assembly GCF_000951035.1 of Colobus angolensis palliatus. Lineage (NCBI taxonomy): Eukaryota > Metazoa > Chordata > Mammalia > Primates > Cercopithecidae > Colobus > Colobus angolensis. The sequence goes on from NW_012116977.1 coordinate 1,021,355, forward strand.
CAATCCTCCAACCTTGGCCTCTCCAAGATCTGGGATTACATGTGTGAACCACTACACTCTGCCTCAGAAAGTATCTTAATAACAATAATAACATCCATTGAGCTGTTGCTAGGTATCAAGTACATTTTAAAAATTTTTATTCACTTATTTCAAACAGCAACCCTAAGAAGTAGACATTCTTACTGTCTTCACTTTAAAAAAATTTTAAAAATATGTTCAGAGGATTAAATATCTCTTCCAGGGTTACATGCTATTAAGTGACCAAGCTTGAATCATCAAGCCTGCAGATCACATACATTAAATCACTATATACCACTCTTCATGTGATAATGATTATAATAAATGTTCAACATCCTCAGAACAAGTTTTAGGGCACTTGAACATTTTGACACAAAAAACAAAAGAAAAATCCAATAAAGGATACTTAGAATAAGTGACTAATGAAATTGCAATAAATAAGGAAAATACAGGATTCTGGAAGTCAAGTAAAGGACACCTTTTAAGATGAATAAAGTGAGCAATTGTGTTAAATGATGTTGAGATTAAAATAAGACCTTAGCAGTGATGTATGGGTTTTACAAAACAGATTCTTTGGTTTACTTAAGACAATTTTAATTGGAGTGGTAGAAATGAAAGTGTTTCTAGAACAGAGTGAGAGGTAGTGGAAGGCAAGGAAGTAAAGTAAATGAGTATAATTGACTTTATGGAAAAGATTTATTTAAAGGTCACTCAGATGGTTTTGATATTGTAGGATCAAGATACAATGTCAAATAAGGTTTTGTATATTATACAAAATATTATAGCATGTGTGTTAGGCCATTCTTGCATTGCTGTAAAGAATTACCTGAGACTGTTTAATTTATGAAGACAAGAGCTTTAATTGACCCACAGTTCTGCAGGCTTTCCAGGAAGCAGGGTGCCGATATCAAGTTGGCTTCTGGACAGGCCTCAGGAAGCTTACAATCATGGAATAAGTAAAACGGGGTGCAGCCATGACACGTGGAAAAGTAGGAGCAGAGAGAGAGTGGAGGGGGGAGATGCCACACTTCGCAGCAACCAGATCTCATGAAAATACATTCAGCATCATGAGGACAGCACCAAGCCATGAGGAATCTATCCCCATGACACAAACACCCACCAGGAGGCCCCATCTCCAACATTTGGGATTACAATTCAATGTAAGATTTGGTGGGGACACACTATATCAGCATGTTTGAATGTTACTGGGAAAGATTCATAGGACAGGATGTACTCAATGAAGCTGGAGAATTCAGGGATAGTTGCAGGAATGATGTCACCAAGTAGACAATAGGGACATGATAACTGTACAAATGAAGTGATTAGAGTAATCATATTAGTGAATTGATTAGATCCTAGTCAGAGTAAGAGTGAGAAAAATCACAACATATGGCAAGAGCTATAGAAAGAATGGTAGACTTGGATATGGAATGTTTTCTAAAATGTCATAATTTTACATTTTTTTCAGTGATATCAGAATCAACAACTTCAACAAATAAGAAAGAGAGTACAATGTAAATAATTTAAGAAGAAAGGAAAATTGTATAATAGAGATCTCAGAGAAAGAGAAGATAAGTTTTCTATGAGATGTGGTAAGGAGAATAAGATTTACCAGATTATCCTGTGATATGTTTGACTGTGTGCCCACCCAAATCTCATCATGAATTGTAGTTCCTATAATCCCCACATGTCATGATTATAGGAGGTATTATAGGACCTGGTGGGAGGTAACTAAATCGTGTGAATGGGTTTTTCCCATGCTGTTCTCATGATAGTGAAAAGTCTCACAAGATCTGATGGTTTTATAAAAGGCAGTTCCTCTGCAGATGCTCTCTTGCCTGCTGCTATGTAAGATGTGCCTTTGGTACTCTTTCACCTTCTGCCATGATTGTGAGGCCTCCCCAGCCACGTGGAACTGTGAGTCCATTAAACCTCTTTCCTTTATAAATTACCCAGTCTTGGGTATATCTTCATAGCAATATGAAAGTTAACTAATACCTCTTGCCAATGCTGAAGGTTTATAATCATGGGTGTGAAGTCAGATCAATCACAATAGACACGTGATTTTCTTCAGCCATGACACTGTTAGGTGCAAGTAAGGAATATGCCAAGATGTTGATTTTAACAAACACTGGAATTAGCAGAATGAAAATAGAGAGTTAGAAAACAGTTGAAGGTTTAGGTAGGAAGGTTTTAGTATTTTTCTCTTTCTTGTGTAACTATTTACAACTAATTTTCCAGATTAAAACAAGGTCCACTAATTATTTCACAGGTCTATAAGTCAGAAGTCCAGAATTCTCAGAGAAGTACTCTACTTAGCATCTCATAAGGACAAAATAAAGTTTCTGTGTGTGAACTTATCTGGAAGTCCTGGAGGATCATTCAGTTTGGCAGTTTCCTATAGCTATAAAACTGAGGTTGTTATTTCCTTTCTGTTTGTCAGCCAGAGGTCATTCTCAACTTCTGAAGGCTATTTTCATTTCTTGGCTTGTGGTATCATCTATCTTCAAAACAAAAAAGATGGGTTAAATCCTTATGTTTTAAATCTCTCTTAGTTTGCTGTCTCCAGCATCTCTTTAACTTCTTCTTTTGCCATCAGCTGGGAAAAAGCTCTGATATTAAGAGCTTGTATGATTACGTTGGACCCACTTAGATAATCTAGAATAATCTCTTTCTATAGGAAGCTTGAGAGATTTGGGACTGACCAGCAAAAAAGTAGGACTGGGAGAAGCAGTAACACAAAACAAGCTCTATTGGTGGCACTTGGACAGGGTTGCATGGAGGGTGATGTCCCTCACAGAGTGAGAGCTTCTTGGGGCTTATGGCCTGGGAATCAAGGGAATTCCTGGGAGACAGAGGGATCAGATAAAAGGCTTATATGTCTAGGTGATGTCCCTCAGTAGTATGGTGGAGAGACTTGGGTCAGAGAACTCAGAAAGGCCCCAGGGATTTGGAGCCTTATAACTGCAAGGCCCTCATTTATCGGCAATAGCTGTGGGGCAAGGTTGTGTTGGGTATACAAAGTAGGCTGGCTCTAAGTGACAAAAATTTTGCTTGTTTTGTCTTTTTTTTAAAAAATGGATGTGTTAAAAAAAAAAGTTGAATTTGATGCTGGCAGGCTTTTAAGCTAATGAGTCTCAGTATGCAGTGAGAAAATTACCAAATTAAAGACCAAATACACTATCTTTAGCTCATTTATAGCAGTCTATCATTGACCCTAGTTTGTCTTACAATCTAAATTATGTTATTTTGTAATGTTTGAGTTTGGAGCCAGTGATAAAGTGTCTTTAGGACTCAGAATCCTGTCAGGGAACCAACTAGGATTTTAAACATTATTTGCAGTGAACCTGCTCATTTAGTGGTGGGAAAACCAGGAGAATGGTATAGAAAAAAAAAAAAATTTTTCTAGCTTTATCTGTTTAGTCAGCTCAGCAATATTATGGCCCTTTGGTGGTTATCTGTAAAATTTGGTACCAACATGTATTAACAAGAGCGTAGGCAGCCAGTAAGTAATATAGGGTTAGGGTAACATGCTAGAACATGTGTAGTTGAGACTGGTATGGGTAGGAACTTGTTTCTCAGGTAAGGAAAAAGCACACAAACAGAGTAGGCATTAAACTAGAGGTCATATGTGACTGGCAGTAAGGGACCTGATTGTTCATTGTGTATCAGCCAAATGATGATTTGTTTAGATTGAGCCATCCTTCACCTAAAAAATAAATCCCATTTGATCATAGTGTATGATGTTTTTCAAGTGCTGTTGAATTTTATTTGCAAGTATTTCATTGAGAAATTTTGCATTTGTATTCATCAGTTATACTATACTGTAATTGTATTTTTGTTTGTAATTCTTAGACTCTTTGTATTAGCTGGCACTATGTTCTCTTTACCATTCACATCTTTATCAGAAGTTTAACTGGTTCCCACCAGGTGACACCTACCAGTAGCATATGAGATTTCCTGTTAATGTAGGAAATCCATTCCAATAATAGGAAAAGAGAGTTTCTGGGCTAACAATTATGATAGAAACATCTTTTAGCAAAAGTGGGCCAATTTTAATAGGTAAGCAGGTAATTACACCTTCAATTAATCTTCCTCCCAAGACAGTCACCTCCCGGGTCATGGGGGAAGTAGGAGTGGAGGTATTGTTTCATTATTTATATAACACATTGTTTTAAAGTGAGATGAGATTTAAGGTGTGATAAAATGAAATTAAGGTTGCAATTAGTAACTTTAATTATATTTGCAAAGTACCTTTTGCCATATATATTACCATAACCAAAAGAATAACAAGACAGGGTGACTTTCATGAGAAGCAAAACACTCTACCATTAGAAGTACTTGCAATCATGGGCGCAGCAGCTGATATTGACTGTGAAGCAAACAGGAACATGATTCGTTTATCCTATATGTCGTATATGCAATAAATAGTAAACTAATAATTACAAAATGTTAAGTTAAAATAATGTATTCATTTGTAATGTCTTGTATACGATACGTATGCCTAGTGATATAAGAAATTGTTTAAGTGTTAGTCCAATTAATATATTAAAAATTGAACTAATCAACACTATGTAGATAAGGCCAATGATGTTCAATCTTTCATAGCAGGCAGATGTTTAGAGGTACAGTCGTGATTCTTCAAACCTATTTGGGTTGTCTCACACTTTTGCATTGTATTTGTGTGTTAGTCCATTTTCACACTGCTGATTAAAACATACATAAGACTGGGCAATTTACAAAAAAAAAAAAAAAAAGAGGTTTAATTGGACTCACAGTTTCACCTGGCTGGGGCAGTCTCACAATCATGAGAGAAGGCAAGGAGGAGCAAGTCACATATTACGTGAATGGCAGCAGGCAAAGAGAGAGAACTTGTGCAGGGGAACTCCTCTTTTTAAAACCATCAGATTGGCTGGGTGGGTGGCTCATGCCTGTAATCCCAGCACTTTGGGAGGCTGAGGCAGGCGGATCATGAGCTTAGGAGATCCAGACCATCTTGCCTAGCACAGTGAAACCTCATCTCTACTGAAAATACAAAAAACAAAATTAGCTGGACATGGTGGTGGGTACTTGTAGTCCCAGCTACTCAGGAGGCTGAGGTGGGAGAATGGCGTGAACCTGGGAGGTGGAACTTGCAGTGAGCCAAGATGGCACCACTGCACTCCAGCCTGGGGTGACATAGTGAGACCCCCATCTGAAAAAAAAAAAGAATCAGATCTTGTGAGACTCATTCACTATCACAAGAACAATGCAGCCAACAGACCCCACTCCCCCATAATTCAGTCACTTCCCACCAGTTTCTTCTCATGACATGTGGGAATTGTGGGAGTTACAATTCAATTCAAGATGAAATTTGGGTGGGGATATAACCAAACCATAACTTGATTCATGGAAATTCAAAAGAAAAACCTATGTTAAATTTAGTAAAGATATAAAATTCTGCCTCTAGCTTATTCTATATCCTTATTATGGAATACAAGAATGAGGAGTGGGCTAAAGATGATGTTCTGCCTCTTGGGGACTATAAGATATTATTCTCAGCCATTGACTATCTTCATACTCATAAAAGATCAGAAGTCCTTTCAATGATTTTTTTTATTTCAAAATGAGAAAATCTCACAAGAAATAAAATTAAATAGTATCTTAATTTGTAATTAAATTTTGAATTTAGTTACAGTGACAAATAATGGCAGCATCACATATATTGATTGACCCAGCTGGTCAACAACAAATACACTATCTCAAATGAAAAATTTATCAAAAGGTACTAGATTTTTCTGATATTAATAGGGAGCATACTTGGGTGTTGCTGCCTGTTTTAACATCTGCATACTTAAGCTGTTTCATTTTGCCTCATCAATCTTGCAGTGCTGTTTGCAGGAAGATCTGATCCATGATAATCCAGGCATGAGAAGAGCTGATGCTCAGAGAGACTGATACTCCTGATGTGACATGTACTAACTATGCATGAGACTTTCAACTCAAATGCACCTTATCAATACTACCCTGGCACAGAATGAATCATGCTATCGTTTCATTTTTAAATTATGAAAATATACTTCAAACTTTTTCATTAAATGTATTGTAGCTAATTTCAATCATAGCTAAGGTGTTTTGGAAGTTTTAAGGCATCCACTTGCTTTTAAACATGCCCCAGAAAGAATGACTTAAGAAATATTAGGCAACTGTAATTTGGTACAATTATTTAATTTTTGTGCCACAAATAGATGCTCATTTCACATGATTATAGAACACAATATAAAATAATACAATAGAGATTTAATGCAACTATCAATGATGTGTCAAAATTGTACATCTTCAAGTGGATAGAAAAATCTGGTGCACAAATACACACACAGATACACACTCACAGCTAAATTGTATTAAAAGATAATATTCATTTATTTTACTTCTATTCAGGTATTAGACTTGTTATTTGTAACTTCTATCATTTTACTTCTTTTAAGATACTAGAGTTATTATTTTTAACTTATACTATTTATATTTATGTCCTCAAGAAGGAAAGTCCTCTGAAGACTCTAACAAGATTTATAAAGCATAGAATCGTTTGAAATTAAGAAAAAAATCTGGAAAACATTAGATATGTCTAAATAAGGGTCAACAAACATACCCATTTAATCAGAGAATATGTTTAGTCTCCTGTATAATGCAAAGAAAATCAGGTAAGGAGGCTTCAATACACATATTTTGAATCTCTAATTTTCAAATATTGTGACTCAGTAGTTGTTGAGGGAGGCAGAAAGTTTATCGTTTTCAAAAATTCTCAATTATGCTGCTTTGCATTCATGTATAAAAGTTATTGCTCCATATTAGTTGCCAACTTAAATTTGTATTAAAATTTGAGAATTTTGTGAATGGGTTTTTAAATGTATTCATTTAGGTTGAACTTAAAAAATAATGCAAATAAATAATGACTAAATATCATTTATTTGAAATATTAAAATATTACTGTCTCATCTTTGTAGATGTTGAATAAGATTATTTATTAAATTTATCATTATCTAATATCAAGACTTCGGTATGCCTATCAAGTTTTACTGTATATTTATTAAAGAAATATATACATGAGTATCTTGTGACAAGGGATAGATGTATTTGTAATTTAATTTTATGCAGATTAATATGTTCTTTCCATTCAAAGCAAATGAATGTCACAGATAAAACTTAGGAGAAATTTTTGTAGGCTAAATTAACAAGAAGTTTATACGTTGGGCTTTTTCTGAAAAAAATTAACATGTATAATCCAAAATAAAGAGAAACAATATTAATTGATATATAAATATTATGAAGTAAAGTTCATTATGCATTACCTCATCTCATGCCAAGATATCATTATTTCACATGAGAGAAACTATCTCAAAAACCAAACAATCTCTACCGAATATTTTGTTTTCTAGGATGCAGTATTTAGAACAAAAATAATTTTTCTAGTGTGTGAAAATATCTGGAGGAAGAAAAATTGGTATATATTAAAAATTAAAAGCACAGCAAGCAAATATCCTTAGGCACAAATTAAGAGTTTACAGCAGCCAAGAATTTCCTTGGTTTAATTCCCACTTCTCTCCTTTGTGTCCACATCTGGCATTGATTCGTTCTAAAAGCACTGCCAAGCAAGCTAATGAAATGCTTCTCTGAATAGGTATTATTTGGTTTTCATAGAT
>NW_012116977.1:1033049-1035298 GCF_000951035.1 Colobus angolensis palliatus
ATCCGCCCGTCTCGGCCTCCCAAAGTGCTGGGATTACAGGCTTGAGCCACCGCGCCCGGCCGAACATACTGAATTTTTTAACCAAGCACAAGGATCCCTGAAAATCCTTAAAACGTATCAAGAAAGCACTTTGAAATTTAACAGAAATCTCCTGACCTCGTGATCCGCCCGTCTCGGCCTCCCAAAGTGCTGGGATTACAGGCTTGAGCCACCGCGCCCGGCCGAACATACTGAGTTTTTTAACCAAGCACAAGGATCCCTGAAAATCCTTAAAACGTATCAAGAAAGCACTTTGAAATTTAACAGAAATTTTAGATTTCCAGGAAAATTATTATTATTATTATTATTTTGGAGATGGAATCTCACTCTGTCACCCGGACTGAAGTGCAATGATGTCAAATGATGCCATCTCGGCTCACTGCAACCTCCACCTCCTGTGTTCAAGTGATTTTCCTGCCTCGGCCTCTTGAGTAGCTAGGATTACAGGCACATGCCAGCATGCCTGGCTAATTTTTGTATTTTTAGTAGAGACAGGGTTTCACCACGTTGGCCAGGCTGGTCTTGAACTCCTCACCTCAGGTAATCCCCCTGCCTTGGCCTCCCAAACTGCTGGGATTACAGGTGTGAGCCACCCCACCTGATCATCTTTCAATTTTTTAAACACTTCAGTTGGACTGAAGTTGGAAATTATTTCCTTGTGGAATTATGAAAATAAGCTCATCCCTTACTAAATTTAGACTTTAAAAATAAAAACTCTAGATTTGCTAATTAAGCAATAGATTTACTTAAATACTGAATATAGAGTACATAAAGATTTTATTTTAACTTGAGGTTAATTTTCCTCACAATTTTATTTTTAAAAATTTTTATGGATGTCAAAAAATAATTATTCTGGCCAGAAAGATAGCCCAAATATATATCGACATCATCTAAATCTTTATGTATGTGTGTGTGTGTGTATATATATATGTGTGCGTGTATATGTATGTGTATATATATACATACATAGCTATATGTACATATCTATTTCTTTCCATTTTTTCTATTTAAGCCAAAAACCAATCCACACTTTTACCATTAAACCTATATCCATATCTAATTTTACATTGCTATTTCAACAATACCGAATTCATAATCATACATAATTCATGCAGAGAAGCTCTGTAAAACTTAAGAAAGAAAACCTTAGGAATAGTAAACCTGTATATTTACAAAGGAACTAGAAATATTGCATATTTTTGTTTAGCTTAGTTTTACTTAATTGAATGCAATATTATTACGTGTTGACTGTATGCCAGAAATTAGTTAAATTTACTGGTATTTATTATCTACTAAGGAAACAATCACTTTAAAAATAATACAGTTAGATTAAGGACTCTAATAGCCTTTCTTTAGGAAAGGAGAGAAGAGTTGCCAAATTTGGGGAAATTCAAATGTAGAATTACCAGGAAATTAACATAAATCGAATATTGATTCACAATTTGGAATTGACTAAAAGATAGAGTTTTAAGCAGAGGAAGAATTTTACTTATCAAAAGAAGAATGCACTAAGGCAAACTAATGTGTCTGGGGGTGAAGGCAGAGCTTATACCAGGGAGGGCCATAAGTGCTACAAAGGAATTAGGTGTCACTGATGGCTCTGAAGTAAAAAAAAGTAGCAGTAAAATATAAGATTCAGATTGCTAACTTGTTTATAAAAATGAAAGTAAAGTTTGAAGAGGTTCAAAACAATGAAGAGGCAAGTCAATGTGGAGGCAACGCAGTATTCTAAGCGGGATGGTACACTATCTTGAAATAAATACACTCAATGCAGATTAGGTTAGAGAGATAAAAAAGAAGACAGGAGGTGAATTCAGCCAAATATTAATGTATTGTAGAAAATAAGAAGGAGGAAGGTAAAAAGAAATACTTCTAGATTTCTGGTTCAGTTGATTAGGCAGCTGGTACTGCAATCAGAGGATATAAGGATTCTCCAGAAAGTAACTATGTTTGAGACATAAGGGTGGGGATGATATATTGTATTTTTGAATTGTTAATTGTGCCTCTTTAAAATTGTTAAAGCTATTCAGAAGATCATTTTTGGGGTAAAAAGAATATTTTGAAACCTTAGAAGGTTTTATTCTCCTAACAGCTTATTATGCCAGGAACATTTATTAAACATATAGTCTGTTTCTTTGTGGTGATAAGCACAGTACTACCTATATGACCTTTGACATATCTTTCATCTCAGAGACGAAAGCATTCTATTC
>NW_012116977.1:1035854-1038188 GCF_000951035.1 Colobus angolensis palliatus
ACAATTTGTTTTATATACATATATATATATATAATATATAGGTTCCAACTCCATTCTGAGCAACTAGGTTAGGGAAATCTGCTTATACTATTAGAGTTTACTGATTTTCTAAGACTGACATAGCATGCACTTCCACTTTGTTTCCCAATTCTTTCCATTCTGATGAGTGTTACCGATCAATGGCTGGATCTTCTAAAACTATTCATGTGTTTGAAGTAAACTCCTTGATAGGGAATTATAAAGGATCTCAATTTAAGTATTTTTGGAGAGAAGATATATCAGCATAAGGCATTAATGTTCAATACTTTTGATTCATTTAATTACAAAGATTATTTTGTTGCTTTAAAAAGTATCTAAATGCAGTTCTTGTTACTTTTACAATTTAAAAATATAGAAATAAAAGTTTCATCTTCTCATGATTTGCATATAAACATTATGCTTTACTCCATTTTAACATTTCACTCCATTTAAAGTGAAGAATACATTTTATCGACACACACACACACACGCACACACACAAACAGATTTACTCAACCAAATGTACTTAATTGATTTTCCATTCTAACAAGCTTATAAAGCTCTCATGAGTGATAAAAAGATGAAATCAAAATTTAAAAAAAAAACATATTTTAAAGGCAAAAGAGGACATTAGAGATTTAATTTCCATCTAAAATGTGCTTAGCAAGGCTAACTTTTAGAAACATTTATATACACTCTGGCTGACATACCCTCCAACATTTACAAAAAGCATGAGAATGGGTAATTGGCCTCTTTGGATCAAGCTAGCATTACTCTTCTTTTCTACTGAACTACTTCTTCAAAGTGCAGTTTGGAAGAAAATGAAAATACTGTAATTTTCACAAAAAGGTTGTAAACGATTTTGAGAACCTTATCAAATTAACATTCTTAAAGCAGTCAGTGATTTCAGTTACTCTGTTAAAATAATATTTTCCTTCTGATGAAAACAATGCTCTAGCAGTTCAGATTTAAAAACTGAAAGAAAGTTTAGTTTTTAAGAACAAGAGACCAAAGACGTGTATTTTACACTTGAAGGTCAATAGATTCAGTTCCTATCAGATTAGGATAGATGAGCTTAGAAAACCTCGTGAAAACTCTTACTTCGATTTCTACTCAGTTTGTCTTTTTGTTAACTGATGATATGAGTTACAAAAGGGCAAGGTGAGAAAAAGTCTGTAGATAATCTGTACATAAAGAACATAAGGTGTCTGCTAAAAATGAACACTGGCATTGTGCTAAGATCTAACAGGAAGCAGGGTGCTTGTCAGGGAATTGGTATGGGACACAGCAGAGTCAGAACTGTGGGAGGTAATACAAAGCAAGCGTAGGCAGTAGTTTGGGCCAGGATGGGTACCGGGAGTCAGCAGACATCATTGCAAAAGTACTGCTGGTATCAGGAATACTAGAAATCAGAAAATCAACGTGTGATCCAGCCATGAAGCTTAGTCTGTGAGATACAGTGCTCTCGTTCAAGGGAAGAGAGATAAATTCATTCGATGCAGTCTTGCCCTTAAAAGATGGCTTCTTCTCGTTAACATGGTGAAACCCCGTCTCTATTAAAAATACAAAAATTAACTGGGCATGGTGGAGGGCGCCTGTAATCCCAGCTACTTGGAAGGCTAAGGCAGGAAATTAGCTTGAACCCAGGAGGCAGAGATTGCAGTAGAAGAGATGGTGCCACTGCACCCCAGCCTGGGCAACAGAGTAAGAGTCCATCTCAAAAAAAAAAAAAGATGGCTTGTCAATGAAAGAAGATATTCTGATAGTATCTTGGGTAAGATTGAAAGTACTTTCACACATACTCAAGTGATTCAGTTTTCTGGTTGACAAAAGATCCTTCTTCTAATGTTATTATTTGGGGATGGTAGCAGATTAATCAGTCTAGTGCATGTAAAGTAAGCCAAACCTTCAGCTGTAGAAGTGCCTGGCTGTTCAGACTCTGGGGATGCAACTCAGAAACAGTGTTCCCAATATTTCTCCTTAGTTAGGTTAGTGATATTTCTAGAAATCTCTAGCAAACAAATATCATGATTTCCTTGTACTGCCTTTGGTTGCTTTAATCAATAGTTGAAAATGTGGAATGTATTAGGATAGTTATAATGTAGTTATTCAATTTGGCTAAGTATGAGAATAGAAGGCTTAAATGGGTAGAATGAAACAATGTATATTTTTCTATTGAATTTGATAGTTTAGGTAATGGTGATTTCTGATAACTAATTTCCAAGGTGATTTGGTAAGTTATTGTTTTAATACAAAATCTGAATATCTGAATGTCAATTTGAACTTTAAAAAATTAAGAGCAATCATAGAGCTAAA
>NW_012116977.1:1039633-1041014 GCF_000951035.1 Colobus angolensis palliatus
GTTGTTTGTCAAAGATCAGTTGATGATATTTACGTAGGTCTATTTCTGGGCTTTCTGTTCCATTGACCCATTTATCTATTCTTTTTCCAATATCAGATCACACACAAAGTCTGTAGTTTGCATTAGCGTTCACTCTTGTTGCAGTATATTGTATGAGTTTGAACAAATGTATAACAAAATGTATCCATTATTATAGTATCATAGAGAGTATTTTCACTGCGCTAACAATTCCCTACATCACACCTATTCATCACATCCTTTCCCCAATTCCTGGTAACTGCTCATCATTTTACTGTGTACGTAGTTTTACATTTTCCAGAATGCCACATAGTTGGAATCGTATGATATGTAGTCTTTCAGACTGGATTTTTTACTTAGAAACACATTTAAATTAACTGTAAATCTTTTCATGTATTAATTAATAGTTTACTTATTTTTAGTACTGAATAGTAATCAATTGTTTGGAGGTACCACAGTTTATTTATTCATTCACCTGTTGAGGAGCTCTTGGTTGCTTCTAAGTCATTGACAATTATAAATAAAGCTGCTATCAATAGCCATGTGCAGAATTTTGTGTGGACATAGGTTTTCAAATCAATAGGATAAATGCCAAACAGTATAGTTGCTGAATCATATGCTAAGATTATGTTTAGTTTTGTTAAGAAACCACCAGATTGTCTTCTAAAGTAGCTGTAGTATTTTGCATTGCCACCAACAATAAATGAGAGGTCCTGTTGCTCCACATCCTCACCAGCATTTGAAGGTGTCAGTGTTCTGAATTATAGTCATTCTAATAGACTTGTAGTGGTGTGTCATTGCTGTTTTACTTTGCATTTCCCTGATGAAATATGATAAATATTATGTACAGTATCTTTTCAAATGCCTTTTTTGCCATATGTATATCTTCTTTGGTGAGGTGACGGTTAAGGTCTTTGATTTATTCTTAACTGGGTTGTTTGTTTGTTTCTTTTTAATTTTTTAATGATATTTTAAGTTCTGGGATACATATGCAGAATATGCAGGTTTGTTACATAGGTATACACGTGCCATGGTGGTTGGCTGCACCCATCAACCTGACATCTACAGTAAGTATTTCTCCTAATGCAACTCCTCCCCTAGGAGCCTACTCCCTGACAGGCCTCACTGTGTAATGTTCCCCTCCCTGTATCCATGTAACCATGTGTTTTCATTGTTCAACTCTCACTTATGAGTGAGGACATGCAGTGTTTGATTTTCTGTTCTTATGTTAATTTGCTGAGAATGATGGTTTCCAGCTTCATCCATGCCCTGCAAAGAACATGAACTCATCCTTTTTTATGGCTGTGTAGTATTCCATGGTGCATATGTACCACATTTTCTTTATCCAGTCGATCATTGATGG
>NW_012116977.1:1047159-1047944 GCF_000951035.1 Colobus angolensis palliatus
CTCTTTCAGTTCTGCTCTGATCTTAGTTATTTCTTGTCTTCTGCTAGCTTTTGAATTTGTTTGCTCTTGCTTCTCTAGTTCTTTTAATTTCGATGCTAGGGTGTTGATTTAGGTCTTTCCTGCTTTCTCTTGTGGGCATTTAGTGCTATAAATTTCCCTCTAAACACTGTTTTAGCTGTGTCCCAGAGATTCTGGTACATTGTGTATTTGTTCTCATTGGTTGCAAATAACTTATTTATATCTGCCTTTATTTCACTATTTACCCAGTAGTCACTTAGGAGCAGGTTTTTCAGTTTCCATGTAGTTTTGAGGCTTTCAGCGTGTTTCTTAATCCTGAGTTCTAATTTGATTGCGCTGTGGTCTGAGACTGTTATTATTTCTGTTCTTTTGCATTTGCTGAGGAGTGTTTTACTTCCAATTATGTGGTCAATTTTAGAATAAATGCGATGAAATGCTGAGAAGAATGTACACTCTGTTGATTGGGGGTGGAGAGTTCTGTAGATGTCTATTAGGTCCGCTTCGTCCAGAGCTGAGTTCAAGTCCTGAATATCCTTGTTAGTTTTCTGTCTCATTGATCTGTCTAATATTGACAATGGGGTGTTAAAGTCTCCCACTATTATTGTGTGGGAGTCTAAGTCTCTCTGTAGGTCTCTAAGAACTTGCTTTATGAATCTGGGTGCTCCTGCATATATATCTAGGATAGTTAGCTCTTCTTCTTGCATTGATCACTTTACCATTATGTAGTGCCCTTCTTTACCTCTTTTGATCTTTGTCGGTTTGAAGTC
>NW_012116977.1:1048614-1048919 GCF_000951035.1 Colobus angolensis palliatus
TTTTTTTTTTTTTTTTTTGCTCTCCACTTGCTTGGTAAATATTTCTTCATCCCTTTATTTTGAGCCTACATGTGTCTTTGCACATGAGATGGGTCTCCTGAATACAGCACACCAATGGGTCTTGCCTCTATCTGATTTTCAGTCTGTCTCTTTTAATTGGGGCATTTAGCCATTTACATTTGAAGTCAATATTGTTATGTGTGAATTTGTTCCTGTCATTATGATGCTAGTTGGTTATTTTGCCCATTCATTGACTCAGTTTCTTCATAGTGTCAATGGCATTTACAATTTGGTATGTTTTTGCA
>NW_012116977.1:1049824-1052423 GCF_000951035.1 Colobus angolensis palliatus
AGTTTTGTTCCCTTGTTGACGAGTTGTGTTCCTTTGGAGGAGAATAGGCGTTCTGGTTTTTACAATTTTCAATCTTTATGTGCTGGTTTCTCCCTATCTTCATGGATTTGTCTACCTTTGGTCTTTGATATTGGTGACCTTTGGAAGGGGTCTCTGAGTGGATGTCCTTTTTGTTGCTCTTGGATCTGTTTCTTTCTGTTTGTTAGTTTTCCTTCTAACAGTCAGGCCCCTTTGCTGCCGGTTTGCTGGAGTTTGATGGAAGTCCACTCCAGACCCTGTTTGCCTGGGTATCACCATCGGAGGCTGCAGAACAGCAAAGATTGCTGCCTGTTCCTTTTTCTGGAAGCTTCATCCCAGATGGGCACCTGCCAGATGCCAGCCGGAGCTCACTTGTATGAAGTGTCTGTGGATTCCTGCTGGGAGGTGTCTCCCAATCAAGAGGCACTAGGGTCAGGGGCCCACTTAAAGAGGCAGTCTGTCCCTTAGCAGAGCTTGAGTGCTATGCTGGGAGATGCGCTGCTCTCTTCAGAGTTGACAGGCAGGAACATTTAAGTCTGCTGAAGCTTCACCTACATTCACCCTTTTCAACAGGTGATCCGTCCCAGGGAGATGGGAGTTTTATCTATAAGTCCCTGACTGGGCCTGCTGCATTTCTTTCAGACATCTAGAGAGGCAGTCTGGCTACCAGGTTGTTTTCATATTGTTGAGTTGTAAGTGTTCTTGGTATATTTTAAATAATAGTTATTTATCAGATTTGTCTTTTGCAAATATTTTCTTCTAGTTTATGGATTTTAAAAAATTCTCTTGACAATGTCTTTTTAAGAGGAAGATTTTTTAATTTTAATAAAGTTCATGATATTAATTGTTTCATGCATTTTCCCTTCAAGATTGTATCTAAAATGTCTTCACCAAATCTTAGCCATCTAGATTTTCTCCTATGATTATGAGTCTTAAAGTTTTGATTTTTTACATTTCAGTCTGTGATCCATCTTGAGGTTTTATTTGTGACTATTGTAAGGCCTGTGTCTACATTTATGTATTTACTATTTTTTTTGCACATAGATATCCAGATGATCAGTACTATTTTATGAAAAGACTGTATTTTCTTCATTGTATTCCCTTTGTTGTTTGTCAAAGATCAGTAGATGATATTTATGTAGGTCTATATCTGGGCTCTAACAGTTCCACTGACCTATTTACTCCTTTTCCAATGTCACATTTTCCTCATTACTGTAGCTTTATAGGAATGCTGGAAGTTGGGCAGCATTAGTTCTTCAACTTTTTTCTTCTACAATACTTAGTTGGCTATCCTGAGGCTTTTGTCCCTCCATATAAATTTTTGAATCAATTTTTTGATATCTACAAAATATGTTTTTGGGATTACAATTGGGATTGCATTCATCTACAGATAAGTTAAAATAGGATGATAATTTAAAGCCTGTGAAATTGTCTCATAAGATTATGGACCACCTATAATTTAATATTTTGTGATATGAAAACTTATTTTCTTATTTATAAAATACATAGCTACATCAAAATCAATAGCATCTATGTCAATGTATATATCTTGTTAGTATATAAATGAAGAGAAGCTGCACCATTAATTTGAACTTCCCACAGTAGAGCATTTCTCAATTCTAGACCCCAAATTAGTGAAAGAGTATTGTCACCAATTAATAAACAATGTTTGTGTCTTAAGTTCTAAAAAATGTGTCATTTATGTTACATTTAAAGGGCTATTCATACAATTGCTTTATTTGAAAATTGATAAAGGAAAAAATAAACAAGTGTCTTCTTTCCATTGGTGATGATATTCTAGGATAATCTACTATTTTACTTGGTAAGGATGATTTACAGTGCATAGAAGTTGGCTAATCTACATATAAGAAATGACGCAATTAAACAAATTAAACAATTCCTTTTACAATCCTGATAAGGCATTTATTTAGGTAAGCATATATAATGGTTTTAAAACATTAGATGAGAGTGGTTGATAAGAAACTGAATGGTCATTTAATGCGAAAGTATCATTACACATTATACCTTCTACTTGCAAATAACTTTACAGTAGAAGAATCAAAATATAATCACACCAGTTCAATGGCCAATCTTAGCACCTAGAATATGAGTCTATTAGTTATTATGTCTTCTAATGTGATGCATCATAAAGTGCATATCATTTATGTTGGATTCTAACCAAAATTGTTTAAATGGAATCCGTCAGTCCTTTAGAAATATAATAACTTCCAGATGACAAGGAAAATGGAGTAGCAAAGCACAACCTAAATTAAACCACCAATAATCACCAGAAGATTCAAAAGATGATCATTCTGCATAAGGCATATAAGCCTTACAATCATCAGTATGTTTTAGATTGGGGGGGTGGGAGGAGGGGAGAACATGGGAGGGGAGGCAAAGGGAGAATGGAAAAAAGATTGAAATACTAAAAAGAGACTTAAGGAATTTTAAAGAAGAGCTATACATTTTTTTAACTTGCTGGTTTGTATTTTCTAATTGATACAATTGCATATAATGCTTCTGTCATATGAAGTTTAGTTTTTCCTATTAAATACATGTTTTACAATTTTTTTTACAGTTT
>NW_012116977.1:1060613-1069545 GCF_000951035.1 Colobus angolensis palliatus
TTTTCAAATCAAGTTTGTTTGAAAGTTGACTTTATACTGAATAAAGTCAGTCAACATAAAATATTAAACATCTTTTTCTGTGTGCATGTGTATAACATATATTATCTATGTGCATTATATATTAAATTTATTACTTACACTATATATATGTATTTATGTATGTGTACATATGATACACACATCTGATAGATAGAATGCAATCAAAACCTCCCATGATTTAAGAAATAATAGACCAGGAGAGTTGATGTGTAATTAGGTTCTTTTTTGTTCAGCTATTCTTTTTTGTTCAGTCAACTATAATTAGAAAAATAACTGAACCAGCTTAATATATCACATCTATAAATGCCCAGGAAATAAGTTTTAACAAAGATGAACTTTAAATGTAAAACCATTCCTTTGAGGATATAGCATTTTAATATGTTATATAAATTATAAAATATTGAAACATAATATTTTAATTTTTGTCAAATAAATATCCAATACACCTAATATTATAGTCAAATTTAATCTTGATTACATTTTGTGGCACCAGGACAAATACCAACACTTAAACCAATTAGTTGAATTCAGGGAAAATTGCAAATTCTGTGTTTGTCTGTGGTGTTGCCTTTGAATAATATATATTGTATGGTTTTTGAATTGGTATTACTGTGTACCACAAAGGCAAATCCACTGCTGATACTTTCATTAAGTGATAAATAGAAGGGATATAAGAGTGTGTAAATATGTATCCACATATGTATACATATATAATTTAAAATTACAGAAATTGAAAACAATGATTTTTATTAGAAACAAAATAAATGATCTATTTTATTTTGAATTAGGCTAAGTTTCATTTATGGCTCCTTTTGTCTAAAAGAAAATTAACCTATTTTCAAAGCAAAAATTGCACTGGACAAAGTGCACACAGGCAAAGAAGGCTTTATTCATGGCTATTTTAACATGAGAGAAAGATCAGAACTAAGTCTGAGCTCAACTTCATTGAAACAAAGGGCAAAAGAGTTTTTAAATGCTGGGGTCAGTTGTGGTACAGTACTGGAGGATGTTTGTGAAGAGTCTGATCAATGGCATGTATCTAGCACATTGAGTAATCACTGAGTTTGCAATTTTTTTCTCTGCAGTTAGGCCACCTGTATTTGCTAATTGGCACCCACAGAAGTTAGGCTCCTACCCTCCTATGAAGACCTGGAGATAGGGGCACTGTTTTTCTGGATGATTACATTTCAAAGAGATGTCTCTCCAGTCATTGAAAAAGCACTCCTGGGTCAGCTGGTCAGCAATCTTATCACTGAGTATATACCCAAAGAAATATAAACTACTATATTATAAGGAAATATGCACACATATGTTTATTGCAGCACTATTCACAATAGCAGAGACATGAAATCAACCCAAATTCCCATCAATAATAAACAAGATAAAGACAATCTGGTACATGTACACCATGGAATACTATGCAGCCATAAAAAGAATGAGGGTCCTATGCAGGGACATGGATGAATCTGGAGATTATTATCCTTAGGAAAAACAGAAACAGAAAACCAATAAAACAGAAAATGCAGAAACAGAAAACCAAGTACCACATGTTCTCACTTATAAATGAAAGCTAAATGATGAGAACACATGGACACATAGAAGACAGCAACACTCACTGGGACCTGTTGTGGGGTGGAGGGTAAGAGGAGAGAGGGAAGCAGGAAAAATAACTCAAGGATACTAGGTTCAATATCTGGGTGATGAAATAATCTGTACAACAAACCCCAAGACACACATTTACCTGTGTAACAAACCCGTATGTTCTAAACAGGTACCCTTGAATTTAAAATAAAAGTTAAAAAAAGAAAGCACTCCTGGTTTTTAAAACTGGCAATATAAAGATTTACATTTTCCAGGGGCAGTGAAAGAATTTACCAATACAAATTTTCTAAAGAAAATGCTTTATGAAAAGGGAGAACAGGAGTTTAGATTCAGCAAAAATTTTGTCTGAAGTTTAATCAAGCTGAAGAGAACTTTATAAGTCTATCTTGGTCAATCTCTTAGGGAATCCCAGAATGAAGTTTGAATTCCATAAGCCTTTTATTTCACATCAGAGACTCAGTTTGATCCAAAATTTTAATGTGCAAACAGTTATTATCCAGGCATAGAGTCTTACTTAATGCAAAATTTTATTAGGCTTAACCATAAAGCACAGAATAATGAACATATTTTCTGACTAGCATGATATTAACAATGATAGTTCTCCCGTGCTCCAAATGGGTACCCAATATATCTAAAACATGAGGAGCATACACATAATTTGGGTTGTGTTTGGGAAAAAAATGATCCTCTGAGATTTAAAAAAATCTGCTAATTCTAAATTTTTCTATTAGTAATGAGGTATCTTGACTATAGACAGAAAGGTGTAGATGTTGTATATGTATAACTAGCACTGAGTCCTTTTTTTTTACATTAGCATTTAGCACAAGGTTTGGGGGACTCTGATAGTCTGTATCACAATGTGTCTGTGATGGAGAATAGCATATATCCAGCATACTAGTAATTATCAAGAGCTGGTCAATATACATGCCTAATTGCATATAACACTCACCAAATATGAAATTAAGGTTGTCATTGTTATTTAACAATTGAGGAAATTAAAGTTCTGGATGTCGTAGCTTCTTCTATTTCCAAGGTCACATAGCTTATCACAGAGCTAAGATGCAAGAGTTGTTTAAACCCTAAATCTGTACTTTTTGCACTACATAAAAATTTCTCCAATGATCAGTTCATTCATGAAAAGTAATGTTTATTCACTTTGATGCTTTACCATTAAAATCAACACAGATGAATGGCTGCACATTGCTGACAAGAATATATAGAGCTTTAGATATTTTTTCTAACCTATCAGGTAGATACTATATTTCTTTACTCTGAGGTAGCTTAAGAAGTAGTGCCTTAAAAAGAACTGCTTAGAAAACCAAGGCCTGATACACAGTTATTGTGCTCAAATTCCTAAATAACTTACAAGTCCTTTGTATCCAAATAACCTTCATGCGTATCATAATCACTGAAATTCCTTTCATTTGCTTCAGTAACCTGCTCTATTATTTGCTCTGTTATTGTACCAAACACACAAAAGGAATTGAACAAGATTATTTATCAAATTTAAAACCATAATGTAGAGAAATTCATCTCAACTGTGCCCAGTCATTGTGCACTTAGTGTTTGATAAACTGTGATAGTGTTCTAGCATCTAACCAACCAATCACAGAATGCTGTGCTATGAATATTAGATCTGTGAACATATAAATATAAGTTACATGCTATTCTCATCTGTGAGTGCTACCAGATATGAGACTCTCTTAAATATGGTACAATGATACAAAATCTAAGTTCAAAAGTTTTACTTTTATAAAGGACAAAGTTTGACTATACTAATCACGTAAAGTTCTCTGCCATTTAATCATTCAGCCAATAATTAGTGTTTATCAAATTAGGTATTATTATCACAATTGATGTCAATAAAAATACCAATTATCATATTATAAACTAAGGATTCTGGAATACATTTCAAAAGTTGCTAGATATACCTAAATAAAGTTTGTCTTTTTAAACAAAATTTTCATGTGCAGTTCAAGACAATGCAAAAACAAATCTTTACAAGTCAATTTTAGACAAATATTTTAGTAAGACTGAAAGTTGAACCTATGTGACAATTTGTGCAACGGAGTGACTGCAGGCATGCAGTAATTTGTGAAACTGTGCAGTACATTGATTATGAAAACTCATATATTATGGTCATTACACAGAAACTCCACTTAGAATCTCTCAATGATTTTGGAGTAAAATTGATATAGGCTGAGAGTTAAACTTAAATCAGAGTATGGATCAGAGATTAAATCCACATTCATTTTAATATGACCAATTAATTTTCAAACCCCCATTGGTGATCCACTATGCAAAGAAAGAAGGTCAATGGTAGGTTGTTCAATTTCTAGTAAACCATTTATGTTAATAGGAAGCAATTTTAAAATCCTGGAGAAAATAATAAATTAACAGATACTCTTTTAAAAACATTAACAGGTAATCAAAAAAATATTAAAGACTATTGATTTTTTTCCCCAAAAGGTCTAGATTATTTGTTTTGCAAAAAAATAAATTATTAGGACTTCGGAAATGAAAAAATGTAAACAGGACAAAAGTGTCTTAATCAAATCTAGTATCAAGATTTACATGTGTTGAGTAGTGATTATTTGAATATAAAGGAGTTTTGTTTCTGTTCTAATTGATGTAATTGATAAACCTACTCAAATGTTCTCTGGTGATAAGAGCTGTGGATTATCTAATCTCCAACAATAAACAGCAACCATAAGATGTAAAGCTCAATGTAAGAGACCTGCCCTTGTACCCCTGAATTACAAACAATGATGTCTACCCAAAACTTCAGAATGTGATCTTATTTGGAAAAGGTTTTTGCAGTTGTAATTAGTTTACATAAAGTCATACTGGATTAGGGTTGGTCCTAAGTCAAGTAACCTGTAGGACAAGACATATAGAAATACATACAGGGAAGAAGGTCATGTGATGAGGGTCAGAAATTGGAATGATTCTGCTGCAACAAGAAATACCAAGGATGGCTGAGGTCTTCCAGAAACTGGAAGGGGCAAGAAATAACAACACTTCCCTATAAGTTTCAGAGGGATCATGGCATTTCTTAAACCTTTATTTCAGACTTCTAACTTTCACAGAAATGCGAAAAAGTACATTTATGTAGTTTGGAGACATCTAGTTTGTGGCATCTTGTTATGGCAACTCCAGGAAACTAATAAAAGGTGTTATGTGAAATTTCTAAGAAATACAAGATCAATTTTTAAAATTTGGCTTGTCTTCTATTCTTTTATAATACCAACAAAAAAGAATAAATTATCTTGGGACAGAAGGACAAAATTTGCATAGGTTAATTGCAAGCATGTTTGAATTTAGAAACAAACATATTTCTTATCTAAGTATACATTTATAGACAGATGAGTGTGCAAATGGAAATATATAAAAAGTACTATGTATAAGTTCCTAAAAAACACAATTAATAGTATCCTTGTATATTAGTCATGAATAACAATTAAAGGTAACATAATTCAAACCTATCACTTTAGAGTTGAAACAATTGAAGTTTAGAAAAATATATAATTGTCTTCTCCAACAACAATAGTAAATAATAAACTCAATTTTTTTATATGTTGCTTTCACATCACCCTTAGATTTTGAAATAAAAACTTATCCCTTAAACCACCACCCATTTTTCCTGGATAAACTACAGTGGTGTCACATAGACCAAATAAAATTGCAGATGAAATGAAGAACTAGCCATGAAAAAAGGTTAATTCATATAGAAAACAAATATAGTCTAGGCAAAACAGTGCTAAGTTGAGAGAACAATAGCACTAAGTTATGATGATACCTAAACACTAGTTATGATGATACCTAAAGACTAGGACTCACATTACATTTTACGTTTGATCACTTATCATTTCAATCAGAAACATCATTGGCAACCACCTGAACTATGAACGTTGCCGACAATCATGAAAATATTTTTTAAAAATGTTCGTATTCAATAATGCAGGAGAACCAACACATGCCTGTGAGACAAGAAAACACATCATGTTTTGCAAAACATTTTCTGTCTACTCCTGTGCACTAAAGATTAACAATGAATAGATAGATCATAGATAGATGATATATAGAAAATGGATGATAAGTATAGAGGATAGATGATAGATAAATGAATAGGGAAATAGATGATAGATGGATGAATAGGTAGATAGATGATAAATAGATGGCAACAAATCTTTGGCTATTCAATATTTCATGAATTTAAAATTGTAGGTTGTTATGTCACAGATAACACAAACATGCTAACCTAAAACATCTAAGTTGTTTTCACTGCAATCTTTACAGTTTATTCATGAATAAATTTCTGTATTAAATAAACTTTTGTTTGTATTTATTTCTATGTTTTAGATTGACTGATAAAAATTATATATATTTTTGTGTACAACATGATATTTTCAAGTATATACATTTTGTAATGACTAAAGTTAATTAAGATATGCAGATGTTGCATAGTTTCACATTGATGGTGAAAATACTTTACATCTACTCTCAGCATTTTTCAAGAATATAACATATTATTAACTATAGTCACCATGTCGCACAATAGGTTTCTTGAACGTATTCCTTTTTTCTTTCATCTAATTAAAAGTTTGTATCTTTTGACCAATATCTACCATTCCCACTACCACCGCACTATCCCCTAGTAACTACCATTTTACTCTCTACTTTTATGTAAAACTTCTTAGAATTCACATATCAGTGAGATCACGCAGTATTTGTCATTCTGTGCCTGGTATATTTTACTCAGCATAATGTCCTCCAGGTTCATTCATGTTACTAAAAAACAGAATTTCATTCTTTTTATATAACTGAATATTATTCAATCATTTATATATATTCCATTTAGCAACCCATTCATCTGTTGATGGACACCTAGATTGATCCCATTTCCTGGCTACTGTGAATATTATTACAACAATAACATAGAAGTGTAGCTCTCTCTTTGTCATACTGATTTCATTTCTTTTGGATGTGTACCCAGTAGTAGTAGGATTGCTGGCTCATATAGTAGTCCTATGTTTAATTTTTTGATGAACTTCCATGTAATTTTTCATAAAGGTTGTACTAATTTGCATTGTATTTTAATTCTATTTTTAATTTTTAATAAAAATTAAGAAATTAATTTGTGTTTCTATTTTTAATTTTTTGATGAACCTCCATATGGTTTTCCATAAAGGCTATATTAATTTACATTCTCACCAACAGGGTTCACTTTTCTCCATATCCTAACTAACATTTGTTATCTTTTGTCTTTTAATAAGTCACCTTAACAGGTGTGAAGTGTTGTTTTATTGTGGTTTTGATATGTATTTCCCTGATCATTAGTGATGGTGAGGATTTTTTTTCATAACCAATTGCCATTTTTTGTCTTATTTTGAGAAATGTCTATTTAAGTATGTTGCCTATTTCCACTTCAGTTATTTATTTTCTTACTATAGAATTGAGTTATATGGCTAAAACCATATCAAACCATAGAACCACAATGAAACACCCACAAATACACATATACCCCACTCAGTCCACTATTTATTAAACTTGTTCTCTCTCCTTTTTTCATCCAGACTTCTTGAAGAGGCAATTATTTTCCTGATTTTTATATCTTTACTTCTCATCCAATCTATAGTAGATTTAACTAATATATAGTTTACTGAATTCCTAAAAATTCACTGACCATCGTGTAAGAGGATTATACATCCCTGTTAATTTCAAGTTACTGCTGTGCTCATGTGTGAGAAGTAACACTCTACAACTCATTTCCCAGCTTAGAAATACTACTTGCTTTGGTTACTACAAATGAACAAAAATAATCAGTTGTACGCCCTAGCAGAAAAGTTAAGCACTGTAGTACAACTGCCTGCTTCCATCCTTTACCTCTTCTCTCTGCTACAAGAACTTTAAATCAGGATATAGAGTAATGTTTCATCAGGAAGACAAATGAACAGAGCCACAGCTAACTGTAGCCAACATGTAACAAAAACAAGAGATAAAACTTTGATCCTGTTACTAATTGTGTTTGTTTATTGTTTTACCACAGTGTAATCTGTAAAAAAAAAATAGTAGTATATAAAATGTATTGGAAGACACAGTTTTGGAGGTCAGACAAATGGAAAAACATGTTAGCAATGGAGAATCTTTAAGCAGTAGTGTCAAAAGCAATCATGTGGTAGCAATTCATACATCAAATGAACTTGTGTATTTAATATGTATTGGTGAGATAAGCTGCATTTAACATGAAAGAGATGACCTCCAAAAAAGACATGAGCTGAGAAAATTATTGGCCAGATGGCAAAGAGAATGAAAGTAAAACATGAGAAATTCTGGGACTTTCGCAGTTGAGAGATGCAATTTTTACTCAGCCAATGAATCAAAAATAAAAATCTAGTGTCAAAGGTTGCTAAACACTCAATTTCATGAAACAGACAACATCTAAAGTTTCACCATGAAATGCTTTGTTAAATTTCTAAATTAATTTAGTTGGTTCTTAGCAGGTTATTTACTCAGGACAAGAGATTTGGAGAAATGATACTAAACACATTTCTCTTCCAAAGAAGCATGATAATAAGCTCAAGTTACCTGCAAATAAATCAAGCCGGGGGAAAGCATGTTCAGAAGAAAATCCTGTTGACTATTGGCATATGTAGCAAAACTGAGGTGTTACATGTTGACTTCTGTCTCCCAGTAAGATATGTTGGATCCAAATGTGAACTTATTTGAGAATTGGTTATTTGCAGATGTAATTAGTTAAGAGGAAGTCATACTGGAGTAGGGTGGTCCCTTAATAAAACATTATTAGTGTCCTAGTACGGACAACCAAATTTTTACCAGTTATAGATACACAAGATACCCTGAACACAGGATACCTTGGCTACACAACCATGTGAAATGTGAAGACCAGAGAGAATGGAATTAATTACACTGCCAGAAGTCAAAGAATCCCAGGGGCTAAAAGAATCTACAAAAGGCAAAGAAGAATACTTCCCTACAGGCTTCGGAGGGAGAATGGCCCTGTCCACACTTCAATTTTGGACTTCAAACCTTTAAAACTGTGAAAAATATTCTTTGGTTTCTTTTTAAACCATCCATTTGTGGTTATTGTTATAGCAGCCCTAGGAAATTAATATATTAGCAAAAACTGTCTAATACACTGGTCCTTTACAGTATCCAGCCCACATTTCTCTCTCAAATTTCAGTAATAAATATCCAAAATCTTGCATTTTAGTTACCTGACCCTTCAAATGAAATATATAACTTAAGCAAAACTCATCACATTTCCCCT
>NW_012116977.1:1069595-1071947 GCF_000951035.1 Colobus angolensis palliatus
CAATTCATCCATCAAATGAACTTGTGTATTTAATATGTATTGGTGAGATAAGCTGCATTTAACATGAAAGAGATGACCTCCAAAAAAGACATGAGCTGAGAAAATTATTGGTCAGATGGCAAAGAGAATGTAAGTAAAACATGAGAAATTCTGGGACTTTCGCAGTTGAGAGATGCAATTTTTACTCAGCCAATGAATCAAAAATAAAAATCTAGTGTCAAAGGTTGCTAAACACTCAATTTCATGAAACAGACAACATCTAAAGTTTCACCATGAAATGCTTTGTTAAATTTCTAAATTAATTTAGTTGGTTCTTAGCAGGTTATTTACTCAGGACAAGAGATTTGGAGAAATGATACTAAACACATTTCTCTTCCAAAGAAGCATGATAATAAGCTCAAGTTACCTGCAAATAAATCAAGCCGGGGGAAAGCATGTTCAGAAGAAAATCCTGTTGACTATTGGCATATGTAGCAAAACTGAGGTGTTACATGTTGACTTGTGTCTCCCAGTAAGATATGTTGGATCCAAATGTGAACTTATTTGAGAATTGGTTATTTTCAGATGTAATTAGTTAAGAGGAAGTCATACTGGAGTAGGGTGGTCCCTTAATAAAACATTATTAGTGTCCTAGTATGGACAATCAAATTTTTACCAGTTATAGATACACAAGATACCCTGAACACAGGATACCTTGGCTACACAACCATGTGAAATGTGAAGACCAGAGAGAATGGAATTAATTACACTGCCAGAAGTCAAAGAATCCCAGGGGCTAAAAGAATCTACAAAAGGCAAAGAAGAATACTTCCCTACAGGCTTCGGAGGGAGAATGGCCCTGTCCACACTTCAATTTTGGACTTCAAACCTTTAAAACTGTGAAAAATATTCTTTGGTTTCTTTTTAAACCATCCATTTGTGGTTATTGTTATAGCAGCCCTAGGAAATTAATATATTAGCAAAAACTGTCTAATACACTGGCCCTTTACAGTATCCAGCCCACATTTCTCTCTCAAATTTCAGTAATAAATATCCAAAATCTTGCATTTTAGTTACCTGACCCTTCAAATGAAATATATAACTTAAGCAAAACTCATCACATTTCCCCTAAAAAGAAAGTACAATCACCTATGTGATCTTTTACTTATTGTGGTAATACCATCCAGTTATCATACAAACCAAAAATCTGGGATTAATTATCAACCCTTCTTTTTACTTTTCTCTCAGATATAATACACTTTTTATATTACCTTTTAAAATTGTCTTAAACCTGTCACTTCAAAGTCTACTAGGGTTTCTGAGCTTATCCTCTCACACATGGGCAGTTAACTTGATATACTAGATAATTCCACTCTTTTCTGAGAGCCATTATTACCACATTCTATTCCTCAGAGGGTTTACTCTCATTTTCTTTTAAAGTCTCGTCTTCTGTTACTTGTCACTTTAAGTTCAATAATCTCTAGATTTTTTTTTCCTCAGCCCTACTATTTTATTACTACGCACCTGATTACTAGGTGGTTTTACTTACTTCCACAGTAACCTCCATGTTTCATACTCTTTCCACCTGCTATTTGATACTCAGGAACCAAATAGATTTGGATAACAAAGGATCTTTCGCTATCTAGACTTGCTGTACAAAGTCTCACTATTTCATCTATTTAAAGAGAATCTCAGAAACAGTGATTCAAATAGCTATAGGATCTTAAAATTGTTTACGTGCAAACTCACTTTTAGCTATTTATGCAATTTTAGCTTGAATGGCTGCAGGCAACTTTAATCTGTTATGTTCCAAAATTGGTTCATCTAACTTAATTTTCTATCTGCTTATCTTTGTATCCTCTTCATTCCAACTAATCTTGTAAATTAATGCACTTTCAGCCAACCTGTTAATAATGTTAAAAGATTTACAATTATTATCTACTCCTTCTCAACCTCAATATCCAGCTTTATTATTGAATCCTTCTTACTGAACCTTTTGAATCATTCTGAATTTGTCTGTGTTCATTATACCTATTCAGTAAGGTTCCTAAATGTTCTTTTATCTAAATTTCGTGAGACTGAGGTTCTCAGTGTGTTTTAGGAAAAGTCCAGTTCCTTAACTTAACTGAAAGAACCTCAATTCACAATCTGACCCCACTTTACTTTCTTTCTTTTTTTATGACTAGTCTTGCTCTGTCGCCCAGACTGGAGGGCAGTGGAGGGATCTCCGCTCACTGCAAGCTCCGCCTTCCGGGTTCACTCCAGTGTGTGCCACCAAGCCTGGCTAATTTCACACCTTACTTTCTAACATCTTCAATCACTTCACATCATAACCAATCAAAATTTTGTTCTTTGCTGACACAGGTTCCTTAT
>NW_012116977.1:1072392-1074400 GCF_000951035.1 Colobus angolensis palliatus
AATAATTCTGTGTTAAATAATGCTATGTTGACAAAAATACTATGTATCTTTTTGACATTTTTATATTTTTTGAGGCTTTTTGGCATATATCAATTTTGTAATTGTTTAATGTGTGCTTGAAAAGAGACCATGTTTTACAACTTAAGTATTCTGTATATTTTAATAAGGTCAAATAGTTAATTGTATTGTCTTCTACATTTTTGGCTTAATTTTATTTTTGCTCTGCATGATCTAACATTTACTAAGAAAGTTTAAAAAATCTCCTACAACTATGGTATAGTTGTCATTCTGTCTCTGAAGAGCCTTCAATTGGGGTGCTATATATATATATATAGACTATATAGACACACGTGTATCTATATATATATTTGAAGTTATGTTATTATATATGCACCAATTTTGAACTATTATATTTCTAATAAATTGCAACTGTATTATTATATATCCATCATTTTTTTCTAAGGCTTGTTTATTTTAGAGTCTTTTTTTTCCTGAGATTAAAGCTATAAATAGCTTTATTTTGTTACATTTTGCAAAATGTTCATTTTTATTTTTATATTTTAGACATGGTACTTATGAATAACGTACAATTATTTTGTCTTTGTTTTATAATTGGAAACATTTACATTTAAGAATTTTCTAATATAATTGGACTTAAATCTACCATACTACTTTTTTTTTCCCTATTGCCTTTGTTTGTTCTGTGCTACTTTTCTCTCCCTTTGTGGAGAGAATTCTAAACTACTCAGAACACTCCATTCCTTAATGTACTTGCCTTATATAGTCCCCTTCCGTCGAGTATAGGGCAAGCCAGTTAATATGATGAGATATCCCTCCTATGACAAGATTATGGTTTAGTCAATTTTTAGTTAATCAAAAGAGAGATTGTTCTGGGTTGGCTTGACATAATCAGATGAACATTTTAAAATACAGATGAAACAAGAAGAAAATATCTTCTGCTGGCCTTGATGGAGGAAACTCACCATATTATGAAGACAGTTCCATGGTAGGGACCCAAGAATGGCTTCTGGAGGTGAGAGTAATCCCTGGCCAACATATAGAAAGAAAATAGACACTTTATTCATATAGCCACCATGAAATTAATTTTGCAATAATCTGAGGGATTGTGGAAGAAGACCTCTCCCTGGGTGAGTTTCTGTAGACTGTTCTTTACTGATACTGGTTATGTACCTGTTTAAATGTGCACCTGATCAATGCCTTGATTTCAGTCTTAGGAGACAGACCAGAGAATCCATCCAGAACATGTTAGATTTATGAACCATAGAAACTTGAGATAATACATTTTACGTTTTAAATTGCCAAGTTTGTGTTTTGTGACAACAGAAAACTTACAGACTTCTATTGACTTCTATTGAATTGGCTGGTGCTATTTTCATTTTAATTATTCATTTGTGTACCCTGCCAACCTCATAATTATGTCATATTTCAAACATATTTTTAC
This sequence comes from Colobus angolensis palliatus, assembly GCF_000951035.1. Taxonomy (NCBI): domain Eukaryota; kingdom Metazoa; phylum Chordata; class Mammalia; order Primates; family Cercopithecidae; genus Colobus; species Colobus angolensis. The sequence goes on from NW_012116977.1 coordinate 1,073,855, forward strand.
TGTCTACCATTACGATTACATCATACATGTGTGGCTTATCAATAATATTTCAAACTTTTAGAATCCTCGTGTTGCATTTAAGACATTATAACACATAATATGAATCCTCCCTCATGAAATATTGTTCAAGTATATCAACTCAATATTATTTGAACTGTAGAAAATATTATTATGATGCTGTAAATATTTACCTAGATTTTTCCACTTAATTTTACTTTCATTCCTCTCATTCCTTCCTACCTGTAAACCTCCATCTGAAATCAGTATCTTCTGTGATAAGAGCATGATTTACTACTCTCTTTAGTTCACTCCTGCATGTGACAATCTTTCAGCTTTAGTCTTCCTACAAATTTATTTATTTCAATCCCATCAGGTAGAATATATTTGATGGATGTAAAATTCGAGTGTGGCCAAATTTGCAGACCTCCATTTTCTACTCTTGCCTCATTAGTCAGACAAAAGGTCTCCTCAGGTTCACAACCTTTCAGCTGCCTGTGGATGCATGGCCAAATCCATCAGGAAAAGATGGCCTCAAATGATGACTTC
>NW_012116977.1:1075838-1077697 GCF_000951035.1 Colobus angolensis palliatus
ACATAATTTTTAAGTAAATAATGTATGATTTTGTTCATGCTTTAAAAATTCAAATTTCTGGTCAGGTGCAGTGGCTCACGCCTGCAATCCCAGCACTTTGGAAGGCCTAGGCAGTGGAGGACCTGAGGTCAGGAGTTCCAGACCAGCATGGCCAACATGGTGAGACCCTGTCTCTACTAAAAATACAGAAAACACTAGCTGGGTGTGGTGGTGTGTGCCTGTAATCCCAGCTACTTGGGAGGCTGAGACAGGAGAATCGTTTGAACTGGGGAGGTGAAGTTGCTGTGAGCCAAGATGGCACCGTTACACTTCAATCTGAGCAACAGAGTGACACTCCGTCTCAAAAAAAAAAAAAAAATCCAATTCTTATGAAGTTGTCTAATAATATCCAATCTCTATATCATAACACAATAATCTGAGGTTTAAGTAATCACGAGTAGAATTACTGAATGTAAATTTGAGAGATCATTTAAAAAATTTTTGGATACCTGTCTAAAAATATTAATTGATATCTCAATAAGAATACATAGCTCAGTACTACTTATCTTATTCTTTTCTAGTGTATGTCTTCTCATACCAAGATTGGATAAAGCTAATAAACATAGAGAAAAACAAGTCAACAGGTAACAACTTTCTTTTACAATGTTTTACCTCTACTATATTTTTGTCAAAATTGATATTCATTTTACTTTAATAAAAGAAGTACCCTAACTATATTGTACATTTGAATGTATGCATGTTTATGCATAGTGAGTGCAGAATAGTGAAGGTATATGAAATCCCTAGAAAAAGAAGATGGAAAGGAGTATTTATACAGTATTATACTCTGTATCTTAGTAAATGCTTTTTTTTTTTTTTTTGCTTTGTGACCCAAGTAATAATACAAACTATCTATCTTCCAGAACGTTTACAGAAAATTTGCTAGGAAACCTGAATATCTGGATATATTAATAACAATTCATATAGCAGTGTTTTATATATTGTGTTTTCTGTACAGATAAAAGATTAAGTTTGAGAAATGCTATACTAATATCAAAGGAGGCAGTGATTATAAGTAATATAGCAAGGATTTAAACTTACATCTACAGTATATAATTCTACAGTGAATTATAATTTTTATTAAAAGGTGCTATTAGAGACTTATTTATAATTTGGTAAACAAATAACAAATTAATGGGCTCAAAGTATATTACACAATTGTAGTGAGTCATTTTATTAAATGATCTGTTGAAAACTCTTGATAGCCTCTGTATGTGGAAATAAAGCTGAGCTCATGACAATTAATTTTCAACATATTGTTCATTATTGCACATTATTTTGCCATAAATCTAATTAAATATTTTTATTTAACTCTACAAGGATGCATATACCAAAACATGTAGTTTTTGAGAACCACTCATTTTGTTATATGCATCCTTGTGTAGTGAACTCACATATCAGCGCATCCTGGTCATGTGATTTGTTTAATCAAGGTAGCATTAGCAAGAATGATACAAACAGAGGCTTTATAACTGCCTGCACATTGTAGTTTGTACTCTGAGTGCTCTTTTGGATCTCCAAATTATCATGTGTACATTTCCAACAACCCTGTTGGAGAATCCACATGAAGAAAATCGCTCCTCAGTTAGACCCCAAATCTTCCAGCCATCTCATGTGAGGCTCCAAACACATGAAAGAAGATAACCATCTTGAACATTATGGTACTGTTAGACACTACAGAGAACAGAAGACCACCTATGTATGGCCCCAATTAAAAAATCATGTAAATACAAAATAAGTCTATGTTTTACTGTGCCTTCATGCAGCAATAGACAACTAAGTCAATAATATAATTATTGTTTTATAATCAAATTGTTTTA
>NW_012116977.1:1079742-1082514 GCF_000951035.1 Colobus angolensis palliatus
TCTGTAATCCCAGTTATTTGGGAGGCTGAGGCAGGAGAGTGGTTTGAACCCGGGAGGCGGAGGTTGCAGTGAGCCGAGATTGCACTATTGCACTCCAGCCTGGGCGATAGAGTGCGGCTCCATCTCAGACGAAACAAAACAAAATAAAATAAACAAACAAACAAAAAACAAATATAAAAAAGAGAAAGGCTAGAATTAATTCCATGGTACTGGCTTGTAATTGGAAGTGCCAGTATGAAATCATGACTTAGGATATCTATAGTTACAGAGTTAGATCTAAATCCATATATATATAAAATAGAGGTATCAAAATACATACGCGTAATTGTGCATAGACACAAACATACGTGTGTGCACACTCATACACACACATGCATCTGATAATTTGGACCACTGAGAGTTCCTAGAAGCAATAAAACCCCAGTTGTATTGAGCACAAGGAGGAAGCAAAAAATTACTTTAATATACCAATCTCTAGTCAAAGGAATACATGTTCCTTGGAGAAAGTTTATCCCAGGCCTGAGGGAGGAAAATAAAAGATTATTGTGCAACATCTTACTGAGCCAGAAAGTAAGGAAGTGGTCAAAAATGAGGAGAAAATGCCAAAGAGACACAAAAGTCAACATAATGAGGTTTCTGCTGACCAAATTTGGAACAATTTGAACATGGAATAAATAATGATACTATAACCCACTGAAATAAATAAGAATAAATGAGTATCTATTTCATATAAATAAGTAAAAGAGAAGGACATGTCCTTCATTCCATTATCAAACCACCATATAAATTGAGAATGTATGGTGATATGGTGAGTTATAAAATGACTAGTGGTACCAATCATAATAATTGATTCAACCAAGAACTCTGATACTAAAACTGGTGGGTAATTGATGAGTAATATTTAGATGACCTCAAAGTATCTATCTACCTATATAACAATAGAAAGACATTAATATAATATGCCTGCTGATAGAATTTACTGACAACATGACATCGCTGCTGTGATAGTCCTGCTATAAATGCTTAACAGAAATCTAATCATGAGGGGACATCAGACCAACATACACTGAGAAACAAACAAAATAACGGGCATGCTTTCTTCAAAAATATTAAAGCCACAAAAGCAAAGAAAGACTGACAAATTGTTTTATTAAAGGAGACTAAAGAAATGCAACGTGATCCAGGGTTTTCTTTTACTGTAACATTGCTGAGAAAATGGAAACCTGAATAAGGACTATAGATTACATAATAGGATTTTGATAATTAATCTATGGCTATACAAGAAAATATTTGTGTTTTAGGAAACATATAGTGAAGTATTTAAGAGTAAAGTGAGGCGATGCTTTTGAATTACTCTGTGTTCATTAGTTTAATTTAATCATACCACATTGTGTATATGTATGTATCTCTATACATTACATTGTACTCCACTGCGAGAAAATGTCTGGCTAGTGAGAAGAAAATGTGGATTACCTGCCTATCCCTACAACATGTCTTTAATGATCTGATTGTTCTCATTTCAGAAACACTTGGTAAGGGGGAAGTTACAGGAAACACAAATCCCTTCAGTGGTTTTACCTTCTGAAGCTTGATAAGAGAGTTAGTTGATACCATATGCTAAAATTGGGTTTAGGGATTGTCCATGGATAATCTCTTCTCATTTTTTTCCTATTACTATCTATGAAACCACTATTTGTCTGTCTCCCAAGATGAGGTTATTTTTCTCTCAGCCTTCTCCTCTATCAAATATATTTAATTAAATCTCAAAATCAATTCCTCCTGTCTATCTCAAACTTTGTATGCTTTGATTAGCAATTCCCCATTATCTCGCTCCCCACCCCAAATCCCACCCTCTGGTAGTCATCATACTACTCTTTACTTCTATGAGTTCAATTCTATTTCTCAATTATGTGTGAAATCATGTAGTATTTTTCCTCTTGTGCAAACAAGGTGATGGATGTGTTAATTAGTTTAATTTAATCATACCCCATTGTGTGTACGTGTGTATATCTATATATCACATTGTACCCCACATACAATCATTATTTGTCAATTAAAAATGTAATTACTTTGCAAGTCTTTTTATTTATTTTCCTTGAAATGCCTTTTGTTTTATGTATATTATTGATTGCATAAATTGCTCCTTAAGAAAACTATAATCTTTCCCCTTTGCTTTTTGCTTAAGTCCAATTTCAAACACTTCTATTCATGTAATCACACCAAGACTAATTTGATACATTATTTACACTCCATATTTTGCCTTTTTAGTAATAATTATTGTTTTTCCTTTTTGTAAAAATTAAATATGGAAAGCACGACTCCATAACAGTTAAAGTACATTCGTGTGTTATTTTTAAAGGCTTTGATTTCTATTATTAGTAATACTACAATTTTTTATAATTTTAACTTTTATTTTAGATTCAGGGAGTACGTGTGCAGGTTTGCTAAATAGATACATTCCAAGGTGCCGAGGTTTAGGCTGTGGATCCCATCATCCAGGTAATGAGCACAGTATCCAATAGGTAGTTTTTCAATCCACACCCCCTTCACTCTCAAACAGTAGTCCCCAGTGTCTGTTGTTCCTTCTATTTAATTATTTTATTTATCATTTATTTTATTATTATTATTTTTTGAGATGGAGTCTCACTCTGTCAGCAGCTGGAATGCAGTGGCATGATCTCGGCCCACTGCAACCTCTGCCTCCCAGGTCCAAGTGATTCTCCTGCCTCAGCCTCCCAAGGAGCTGGGACTACAGGCACGTGCCACCACGCC
>NW_012116977.1:1083987-1084474 GCF_000951035.1 Colobus angolensis palliatus
ACCTCGTGATCTGCCCGTCTCGGCCTCCCAAAGTGCTGGGATTACAGGCTTGAGCCACCGCGCCCGGCCAATGGCTGGTCTTAAAAGGCTTCAAACTGAGAAAATGACATTTGAACTGAGACAGTGGGGGCTAAAAGCAGTCAGTTGTGAAAATATCTAGTCATGTAGGTTTAGGCATAGTCAAGAACATGTGCACCAGAGCAAAGTGAGAGCAATTTTGGTGTACTAAAACAAGAAAGGAAGGAAATGTGTCTACAACTTAGTGAACGAGTGACAGAGATAAGTTCAGAGACACAGGTAATAAAGCATTCTGACAGTAATGGGAAGAAAATGGATGTTTTAATGTTGAAAGCATCACAGACTAGGCTGGGCATTGTGGCTCATGCCTGTAATCCCAGCACTTTGGGAGACAGGCAGACCACGAGGTCAGGAGATCGAAACTATCCTGGCTAACACAGTGAAACCCCATCTCTACTAAAAATACAAA
>NW_012116977.1:1085744-1131567 GCF_000951035.1 Colobus angolensis palliatus
TTTCTCCATGTTGGTCAGGCTGGTTTCGAACTCCTGTCCTCAGGTGATCCACCTGCCTTAGCCTCCCAAAGTGCTGGGATTACAGGCATGAGCCATTGTGCTTGGCCCAAAGCTTTTATCTCAAAATTAAACTAGTTTTACTTCTAAGAGCAATAATTATTCTTTTCAAGCTATTGTTTTTATATTGGAAGTTAATTGCTTAATCATGTTTACAAAACCTTCTATTTTAAGATTATTTTAATGAAAAAAGTGTAGTCCCTCTTCATTTCTTTAAAAATGATTTTTTTTTTCCCCAAGGTAATGGTTTTACTTATTTGGGATTTTTCTAGAAATTAAAACTCCATTATAAATAAGGATGAATCACATATAAGGAAGCAATATTTATCTGGTAACTTTTTGTTCAGATCTTTTACAATGTGGACAAAAATCAAAGCTAGAATTCAGAGACTGTTCTATAAGTATTTTATCTTAAGTCCCATTGGCTGAATGTGACTGGTAATGGTCTGTAAAAGAAAAGCCAATTTGCCCCTTGATGGAGATTACTGTACCAAATGTAGCAAAGAGTTTAGAAAGTGTGACACACTTTCTGTTCAGCAATGAAAGAGACAATTAGTTTCCTAGTTTTTCTTTTTGTGCAGTGGAAATAGGTATTACTTGTTAATTCTCTTTAATCTCTTACATTGGTTTCTTGGTAATGTTGCTTATTCTAAATCTACAGAGTTGTATTTAAGGCAAAGCATACAGTTTCCCATGTTTTAAAGTTCTAATTCAGTGGTAAACAATTATTATTATTTTAAAACTTGATTTTGTGAGGTCAAAATACTTTGACACTAAACTGATAATAAATGAATGTTTTTGAGAGGAGAATGCATTATTTCTTCAACATTTCTAAACTTCTCAGTAGTAAAAAACAAGACTTTATTCCTTAGACTGACATTACGTAAAACTTAGCTGGTCATGTTATAGCCATCCATTGAGTTAATATCTATGGAAATTCATCCTCTATTTTTAATGTACTATGCTATAGAAAAATATAAAATACATTGATGTATATTATTATCATGTATATTTATAAACCCAAATCAATAAATTTTCATATTAAACTTGTCGTTTCCGTATTTCTGCATATCTTAGTACATCCATTTCATAACCCATATCTGAAACAGTTTTCTAGTTATGAGTAAACAAAAGAATTATCTTGTTAGCGATGTCGTATAATCAAATAAACAATTCATCTAATTAAAGTAAATATATGGAAATTACAATACAAAATGTGTTTTACATTTTCACATTGGGGAAAATAATTTGATAAATATCAACTTACAATATCTGTAAAAATGTCCGTGTAAAAATGTATTTAAACAAATGGCACCTTGTGAGGTATCATATTGTGTGCTTAAGATAGTTTCAATTGCAATAAAATATTTAAATTAGTAATGAAATTTTTATTAATATGAATAGCTTACATGTAGAAAATTTAATATAGGAGAAAGCAAAATAGTGTTATTTAATTATATTTAAATATATATATATAAACATTATTATTACATTTTAGTATAATCTGGGATGCATAGATTGGAATAGACTTAAAAACATATTAAGTTCAATCTACCTATTATTTCAGGACTCTTGACTCAGAAGATAGACATGAATGCTCCTTGAACGCTTGCAAAACTGCAAAATGTATTATTTCACAGAGCATTTATTTTATTATTTCACCAGATACCTGCTGAGTTTCTCCTTCAGGTAGATGCTAATCTACACACTGGGGAAATAAGAACTAACTAATCTTGTATAATTCCTGTGCAAAAGACTGATCCATATGAATAAACACTATACTTTATAGCAATCTGTGCATGAGGAGATCAGGGCACGAAATACAAGGGGAAATATCACTCATAGAGAGAGGGAATGATTCAATAGTAACACGAGCCACTCGTGAAGAGAAGCATTTGCTAGTACAAGAGTGGCAGGAAAGAAATAGCAAGAGCAAATACATAGGGATATGTAAGGATCTACCCTTCTAAGAAAATGCAAACATTTGCCATGCTGGCATATAGAATATCAGGTACAATGGTATACAATGATACTGAAAATATAGTCAAAGATAAAGTCTTCAAGAGCTTATGTTTTTTTTTTTTCTCAATTTATCAGTTTCTAGCTGTGAGACCATTTTTTTTTTTGGAAATTACTCCTTATTTCTTTCATTGTTACATTATTCTTATGTATCTATCAAGATACCATTAAGCCTAGAGTAGTATATTTCCTTCTACGTGTTAAAATTATAGCCTGGGCAACATAGCAAGACCCCATCTCTACAAAAAATTCAAAAATGTATTAACCAGGTGTGGTAGTGTGCATTTGTAATCTCAACTTCTAAGAGGGCTGAGATGGGAAGATCCTTGAACCCAGAAGTTTGAGGTTGTAGTGAGCTATGATAGCACCACTGCCCTCCAGGCTTAGTGACAGATATCCATGCTATGATAATTAATACATAACAGACACAGAAAATCAAAATATTTTTCAACCTTTTGATTCTAGTTTTCTTTGAAAATTAACAGATTTAGTCTTCTCTAGTAGAATTTGTTTTCATGAAAATGTGCTATCACTGAATGCAAATGTATCTTTTAATCAGAGTCCTATTTTTCCACCACTTTTTCAAATTTAGGTAAAATTTCTGCAAGTCAAATTGGTAAGTCTTGTGATGTATACATTTATCCTAGTTCTTATAAGGTACCTCTCTTCCTCACTCCTCCTGAGAGATGACAACATGCTAGCAGCCCTCACTCTCGGCGCCTACTCCACCTCGGCGTCCACTCTGGAGGCGCTTGAGGAGCCATTCAGCCCAGCACTGGCACTGTGGGAACCCCTCTGTGGGCTGGCCAAGACAGGAGCCGGCTTGCGGGGAGATGTGGAGGGAGAGGTGCGGGCGGAAACCCGGGCTGCACTTGGCGCTGGTGGGCCAACACGAGTTCCAGGTGAGCGTGGGCTCGGAGGGCCCCACACTCGGAGTGGGCAGCTCCAGCCACCTGCTCGGGCAGTGAGGGACTTAGCACCTGGGCCAGCAGCTGCAGTGAGTATGCCGGGGTTCCCCAGCAGTGCCGGCCCGCCGGGGCTGCGCTCTAATGCTCCTCGGGCCTCAGCTGCCTCCCTGCGGGGCAGGGCTGGGGACCTGCAGCCTGCCTGCTGGCTCCTCCCTGACGAGCGCCGCCCCCTGCGCCACAGAGCCTGGTCCCCTCGACTGTGCAAGGGCTGAGGAGTGCACGCGCACTGGTGTGGGACTGGTGCAGGACTGGCTGGTCAGCTCTGCTTGCAGCCCAGGTAGGGGATCCACTAGGTGAAGCCAGCTGGGCTCCTGAGTCTAGTAGGGACTTAGAGAACCTTTATGTCTAGCTGAGGGATTGTAAATACACAAATCAGCATCCTGTGTCTAGTTCAAGGTTTGTAGATACACCAATGAGTACTCTTATGTAGCTAACCTAGTGGGGACTTGGAGAACTTTTCTGTGTAGCACTCTGCCTCTAGCTAAAGGATTGTAAATGCACCAATCAGCACGGTGTATAGCTCAGAGATTGTAAATGCACTAATCAGCACTCTATCAAAATGCACCAATCAGCTCTCTGTAAAATGGACCAATCAGCAGGATGTGGGTGGGGTCAGATAAGGCAATAAAAGTAGGCTGCTGAGGGTTGCAGTGGCAACACCTCCCCTTACAGGTTGTGGAAGGTTTGTTCTTTCGCTCTTTACAATAAATATTGCTGCTGCTCACTCTTTGGGTCCGCATCACATTTATGAGCTGTAACACTGGGAAGGTCTGCAGCTTCACTCCTGAAGCCAGGGAGACCACATGTCCACCAGGAGAAAGGAACAACTCCAGAGGAGCGGTCTTTAAGAGCAGTAACGTTCATCACGAAGGTCTGCAGCTTCACTCCTGAAGTCAGCCAGACCACGAACCCACCAGAAGAAACTGCGGACACATCTGAACATCTGAAGGAAGAGACTCCAGACACACCATCTTTAAGAACTGTAACACACCGCGAGGGTCCATGGCTTCATTATTTAAGTCAGCGAGACCAAGAACCCACCAATTCCGGACACACTTCATTTTATGGGAACATCATTCTGATAGCATGTGCTGTGATCTAGGAAAATGAGGCCTTCCAATTTAGTTTTACTTACATAATCTACGCTTCTGTATTCAAGTCCACACATTTCTTATATTGAGACACTTCAAAAATGAGAAAAACTACAGATGCTACTTTCTTAGATTTTCAGTTTGCATAAATATAATCTAGCAAAATTTTTTAGGTTTTATGTCTTATAAAAACTGCAGTGGCAACCCGCTTGGGTCCCTTTCCACACTGTGGGAGCTTTGTTCTTTTGCTCTTTACAATAAATCTTGCTGCTGCTCACTCTTTGGGTCCACGCCACCTTTATGAGCTGTAACACTCACGGTGAAGGTCTGCAGCTTCACTCCTGAAGCCAGCGAGACCATGAACCCACTGGGAGGAATGGCCAGGCATGGTGGCTCACACTTGTAGTCCCAGCACTTCGAGAAGCCAAGGTGAGCAGATCACATGAGGTCAGGAGTTCGAGACCAGCCTGGCCAACATGGTGAAACCCCATCTCTATTAACAATACAAAATTAGCCAGGTGTGGTGGCAGACACGTATAACCCCAGCTACTCGGGAGGCTGAGGCAGGAGAATCACTTGAACCCGGGAGGCAGAGGTTGCGGTGAGCCAAGATAGTGCCACTGCACTCCAGCCTGGGCAACAGAGTGAGACTTGTCTCAAAAGAAATAAACAAAACCTAACTTATTAGCAAACTTGTGGGGAAGCATAAGAGATATCAAAGGAAAACACTCATTATAAAATGCTTATATTACAAACAAAAAATTAATCTCTGTTACTTACTGCATTGTGTGTTCTCACAAATTTGCATGTTGAAGTCTTAATCCCTAGTACCTAAAAGAATGTGACTATATTTGGAGGTGGGGCTTTTAAAGAGGTAATTAAGTTGACAGTGTGGCCATTCTGGTGGGTCCTAATCTAATCTAACTTGTGTCCTTATAAGAAGAGGAGGGTGATTAAAACATAACAAAGAAACACCAGAGATGTGTAAGCAAAGAGAAAATGTCTTGTGAGGACACAGGGAGAAGATAGGTTTCTACAAACTGAGGAATGAGGCTTCAGGAGAAACCAAACCTACCTAAACCTTGGTCATGAACTGCTAGCCTCTACACCTATGAGAAAACATTTTTTTTTCATTACTTATTTAAGTTCAGGGGTACATGTGCAGGTTTGGTATATAGGTAAACTTGAGTCATTGGGGTTCGTGTACAGGTTATACTGTCAATCAGATATTAAGCCTCATACGCATTAGTTATTTTGCCTGATCCTCTCCCTCCTCCTATCCTCCACTCTGTGTCAGGCCCTGGTGTGTGTTGCTCCCCTCTATGTGTCCATGTGTTCTCATTATTTAGCTTCACTTATAAGTGAGAACATGTAGCATTTGGTTTTCTATTTCTGAGTTTGCTAAGAATAATGGCCTCCAGCTCCATCTGTATTCCTGCAAAGACATGATCTTATTCCTTTTTATGGCTGCGTAGTATTCCATGGTGTTGATGTACCACGTTTTCTTTATCCAGTCTGCCATTGATGGGTATTTAGGTTGATTTTATGTCTCTACTATTGTGAATAGTGCTGCAGTGAGCATATGCAGGCACACGTCTTTACGATAGAACAATTTATATTTCACTGGGTATATATCCAGTAATGGAATTTCCCAGTCAAATGGTAGCTCTGCTTTTAGGTCTTTGAGGAATCACCACACTCTTCCACAATGGTTGAACTAATTTGCACTTCCACCAACGAGTATAAGTGTTCCTTTTTCAACACAACTGTGCCAGCATCTGTTATTTGCTTACTTTTTTATAATAGCCATTCTGACTCATGTGAAATGGTATCTCATTGTGGTTTTGATTTGCATTTCTCTTATGACAAAAAAATGTTAAGCTTTTCTCATATTCTTATTGGTGACATGTATGTCTTCTTTTGAAAGATGTGTGTTCATGTCCATTGCCGAATTTTTACCGTTTTTTTTCTTGTAAATTTGTTTAAGTTTCTTATAGATGCTGGATTTTAAGCCTTTCTGAGATGCATAGTTTGCCAATATATTCTCCTATCCTGTAGGTTGTGTATTCTCTCTGTTCATAGTTTATTTTGCTATGCAGAAACTCTTTAATTTAATTAGATCCATTTGTTAATTTTTGCTTTTGTTGCAATTGCTTTTGATGCCTTCTTCATTAAATCTTTACCTGTTCCTATAACCAGAATGGTATAGCTTATGTTTTCTTTCAGGATTTTTATAGTTGTGGGTTTCACATTTAACTTTTTAATCCATCTTGAGTCAATTTTAGTGTATGGCATAAGAAAGGGGTTCAGTTCCATTCTGTGCGTAAAGCTAGCTAGTTATCCCAGCATCATTTATTGAATAGGGAGTCTTTTCTCCATCGCTTGTTTCTGTCAGCTCTTCGAATATCTGAGAGTTATAATTGTGCTGCCTTATTTCAGGACTCTATTCTGTTTCATTGGTCTATGTGTCTGTTTCTGTACCAGTACCATGCTGTTTTGGTTACTGTAGCCCTATAGTTGGGTAGTTGGGTAGCATGATACTGCCAGCTTTGTCCTCTTTGCTTAGGAATGCCTTGGCTATTTGGTTCTTGTTTGGATTCCACACGAGTTTTAAAGTTTTTTTTTTTTTTTCTAGTTCTGTGAAGAATGTGATTGGTAGTTTGATAGACATAGCATTGAATCTATAAATTTCTTTGGGCAGTATGGCCATTTTAATGATATTGATTTTTCCTGTCAATGAGCATGGAATAGTTTTCCATCATGTCACCCAGATTGTGGTATTTTGTCATGGTAGCCAGTGCTGACTAATACAATATCCCTTGCATGCAAAATGGAAGGAATAACATTTAAAAAATGCTCTCAAATCCAAATGAAAACTGGGCAAAAATATTTAAAAAATCACTTCATATCAAATACACAAATGTTTCTTAAACATACAAAAAGTTGTATAATTTCATTCAGAAAAAAAAAATCTACATAAAAATACAAGAGAGATGCTTTATCTCATTGCATTAGTCTGTTTTCATGCTGCCTTGAAGAACGACCTGAAACTGAGTAATTTATAAAGGAAAGAGGTTTAATTGACTCACACTTCAGCATGGTTGGGGAGGCCTCAGGAAACTTACAATCATGGCAGAAGACAAACTGGAAGCAAACCATTTTCTTCACATGGCAGCAGGAAGGGGAAGTGCAGAGCCAAGTGGAAATAGCCCCTTATAAAACCATCAGATCTTTTGAGAACTCATTCATTATCACAAGAACAGCATGGGGGAACCGCCCCTGTGATTCAATTACCTTCACCTGGTCTCTCCCTTGACACATGGGGATTACCGGGATAATGGTGATTATAATTCAAGATGAGATTTGGCTGGGGAAACAAAGTCTAACCATATCACTCATCATTCAGGTGGGCAAAACTCCAAAGGATGTTGGAAAATACAAACTGCTTTTAAAAAGTCAGCTGTTTTTACACGACCATGTCAACTCCATATTATGTTTCTAAGCCAATCATAAGCTTGGTACGTGGTTCTAGTAGCATAATTTGTTCAAAAACAACTAGACAGGGTACCACACGCTTAACTTTATCAAAAATGAATAGATCGGCCGGGCGCGGTGGCTCAAGCCTGTAATCCCAGCACTTTGGGAGGCCGAGACGGGCAGATCACGAGGTCAGGAGATCGAGACCATCCTGGCTAACACGGTGAAACTCCGTCTCTACTAAAAAATACAAAAAACTAGCTGGGCGAGGTGGCGGGCGCCTGTAGTCCCAGCTACTCGGGAGGCTGAGGCAGGAGAATGGCGTAAACCCGGGAGGCGGAGCTTGCAGTGAGCTGAGATCCGGCCACTGCACTCCAGCCTGGGCGACAGAGCGAGACTCCGTCTCAAAGAAAAAAAAAAGAATAGATCAAGTGAAACTTAAAACATGTTACCACAAAAAGATAATACCTATATTTGGACACAGAATTCCTAGGCGGTAAGACTTTTTTTTTTTCTTTCTTAAATCAAATACCTATTATTTACTTCACTCACACAAATTGCCACTTATCTTTTTCCTGGTCTTACACTTGAAGACATAAGACTTGTCCCATTATTATTTGGCTACAAGTCTAACCAACTTCTCAGGACTGTTCTCAAAAGCATCAAGAGAGTTTGACCTTTCCAAGACCTTGCAGATAAATCCTCATCAGGACAGTTTGCTCTCTGATTCCCTAGGGCAAGTCTTTTAAAAAGCCTGTCCTTGGACTTGGAGACAGGCAATAAAATCCTCTCGTATTTGTCCCAGTGGAAATGCCATTTCTCTTTACCCCTGTTGCTCATTTCTTTCCCCTTCTTTACTTCTCAAAGGAATCACCTGGGGAAAAAAAGAATGTCAGAATTTCAAGCCTTGATTACCCCTACCAATTGGTTCTAGCTACAGCTCCCCACAAAGTCACATCCCTATAGGTCTAGCAATTCTCTGTATATAGTGTTTCCTCTTCAAATTGTTTCGTATTTTAGTCATATGAAAAATGAATCAAATAAAAATTTTCTGCTCTCTGACCTGTATAGATTCTTAAATTTTCATATGTAAAAATATTTCTGTGAAGAGAACATGATCTCCTGTGACATAAAAAAGTATTATTTTTATATAAAAGACTATGTCTTTATAGAATTTATTTTTAACATAGTAATAGCCAAATCATTCCTCTTTATAATGCATTACATGTTTTTAGTAAGGTGAGTGAGAAAATTACAGTATAGTTACTTCCTTTCATAATGACTCATTGAAATTAAGTGAGGAACTACCATTTAGAGTAACATGTCATTTTAGGATTCCAAAATTATCTGATTATACTCATTACAATTGTTACATGAGCAATAGTAATTTTCTAACGTTGTGAACCCTTACATTTAGAAGAGCAATAGGCCATAGTTTATTTTAAAAAATGTATCTGCTATCTAAAATTTACAGGTTTTTTTTTTTAAATTAACTCTGACTCCTTTAAAAATAAATTTTCTTAAATTTACTGTACTTTGCTATTTAACACTTTATTTTTCTGACTTCAATGATTTATTTCAGGTGTACAGTGCAAAATGTATTTGAGGTAATTCTAAGCAGGAAAACGACAATGGGCAATATACAGAGATTATTTTTCCTTATATATTTTGCCTTATTTATTATTATTTTTTTTTGAGACGGAGTCTCGCTCTGTCGCCCAGGCTGGAGTGCAGTGGCCGGATCTCAGCTCACTGCAAGCTCCGCCTCCCGGGTTTCCACCATTCTCCTGCCTCAGCCTCCCGAGTAGCTGGGACTACAGGCGCCCGCCACCTCGCCCAGCTAGTTTTTTGTATTTTTTAGTAGAGAAGGAGTTTCACCGTGTTAGCCAGGATGGTCTCGATCTCCTGACCTCGTGATCCGCCTGTCTCGGCCTCCCAAAGTGCTGGGATTACAGGCTTGAGCCACCGCTCCCGGCCGCCTTATTTTTATTTTAAATGAAAGAAACTAAAAATATAGACTTAATGACATTTTGAACACAATTTGGAGTTTACATTGCTCTCCAAGGATTCTGAGTTTTGTTAGACTTTTAGTTCTTGTAGTCTGTTTGTGAATTCATATTAGTGTTTATAGCCTGCATAAATGTGGAAGAAACTTTCAGTTGTGTACCGCTTTTGATAATGTGTAAATGCAAAACTGGGGGATTTCTGAATATTGTCACACAATGGGAATATTTTATAATTACATGATTAAGAATCATAAAATGCATAATTATTTGACCATCAAATTCACTTTGAATACCTAGACTGTATTGCAGAATATAATACTTTGATTACATAATAATTAAATTAAATATTCTATTTATATTGATTGATCAAATATATATTTGTAATTTTTATAAATAAAAATGCATTTATAAAACAACTTTTTATTTTACTTCTTTTAGAATTACTTTTTCACATAAATCTTTGGAAGCTGTGTGTGCTATTATGATTCATAATAAAATGAAGAGACAACCTGCAAAATGGGAGAAAACATTTGCAAACTAAAGATCTGATATGAGATTAATATCCAAAATACATTAGAAACTCAAATAATTCAATGGCAAAAAGACAAATAATCCTATTAAAAATGACAAAAGGACCTGAATAGAAATTTCTCAAAAGAAGACATGCAAATGGCCAGTAGATATATGAAAAAAAAAATGATATCAGTAACATCAAAAAAATGCAAGTCAAAATGAGGTATTACCTCACACCTTTTGAAATGGCTATGATAAAAAAGACAGATGACAACAAGTATAGATGAGGATGTGGAGAAAATTATGCCCTTGCATGCTGTTGGTGGAAATGTAAATAAGTACAGCCATTATAGAAAACGGTATAGAGGCTCCTTAAAACTTAAAAATAAATACCATATGACCAGCAATTCCATCACTGGTAGTGTTTACAAAGAAAATGAAATCAGACCATGAAAGAGATGCCAGCACTCTCATGTTCATGAATGCACTTTTCACAATAGCCAAGATATGGAAGCACCCTATGTGTCTATTGAAGGATGAATCCACAAAGAAAATGTGGTAAAGATACACAGGTAACACTATTCAGCCTTACAAAAAAAGAAAATGTTATCATTTACAACAACATGGAAGAACCTGAAGGACATTATGCTAATTGAAATAACCCAGGAACAGAAAGACAAATACCTATGATCTCACTTACGTGTAGAATCTAAAAACAACAAACTCATAGAAGCAGAGAATGGAATTATGGTGGCCAAAGCCTTGGGAGAAGGGTTAGTTGGGGAAATGTTTGTTAAAGGATACAAAATATTAGGAGTAATAAGTTCAAGAAATCTATTGTACAAAATGGTGATTGTGGTTAATAATAACGTGTTGTAATCATGAAAATTGTTAAGAGACTAGATTTTAAGTGTTCTTACCACATACACACACACACACAAATACTTACACAATAAATATATGAGCTGATACATATGCTAATTTGTTTGATAACAATAATTATTTTACATTGCATATCAAAAAGTCATGTCATATGCCATAAATATATTCAATTTTATTTGTCAATTATACCTCAATAATGCTGGAATGAAAAGAAAAGAAAATTAAGCATTTTGTCTTCTTATTCAACGCAATAACCAAAACTTTAAACTACTCATTATTTGAGTGGACCCTTCTTCCCATTTAGGTTGACTCCCTTATCCTCCCTGCCCTGCATCCCCCAACTCTACTCCTATGAATATTCGACTAACTCATGCTCTGACACCCCATGCCAAGCCACCTTCCTCACTCTACTTGGCCTCTACTGCCCTTCTGTAGGCCACATCTTTCCGCTGCACTCCAGAACACAGGTGTCTGCCTTTCTCTGTGAGAGTATCCCTAAGGGCATTTGGCATTAATTGTTCAGAAAGGGAAGAGAAGGCAAAGGGAAGGGATGGCAAAGGAAAGGGAAGGGATGGCAAAGGAAAAGGAAGGAAGGTAAAGGAAGGGAAAGGAATGCTCTAGGGAGAAGAGGGAATACAGAAGGGTGAAGAGAAGGGGATAAAGTTAATACTTTTTTAAAAATCCACATTCCACAGTTAAAGGATTAAGCCTTTGAGGGTAGGGGAGATGCAGACCGGAGTAAGTAATTCAAGACACTGAAGAACATCTGCATTCTGATATGGAGAGGAGAGATGCTGTGGGCCAGAGCAGGACAGCAGGATCTCACCAGAGTGAGAAGGGGGGCCTGGCATGTGGAGTCAGAGACCGAGTGGGTTGAATAGGACATCCACACAAGTAGGATCAGGCCACAGTAAGGGAGTCAGCCCAAGTGGGAAGAAGTGTACTTGTACACATAGGGGGTGTCAAATGGGATCCCCAAAACCTGCAGGCCATGGACCAGTGGCCTGTTAGAAACTCAGCTGACAGCAGGAGATGAGTTGCAGGCAAACAAGCATTACCATCTGAGCTCTGCCTCCTGTCAGATCAGCCACAACATTAGATTCTCATAGGACTGCAAACCCTACTGCAAACTGTACATGCGAGCAATCTAGGTTGTATGCTCCTCAGGAGAATCTAAGTAATGCCCGATGATCTGAGGTGGAGCAGTGTCATCACAAAACCATCCCTACCTCTCCCTGTGTTGCTGGTGTAGAGTTGTCCAGATTGTGTGTATGGTGGGGGTGGTGGGAGGAGATGGAATGAAATATGTGGTATATCTGGAAATATTTGTAATGCATTAAAATGTGCTTTCCGTGTATAAAAGTGCTGCTTCAACTCTTTGATCTCTGAATGCTGAGAATTTCAAGGTATTTTTCTCATTCTTTTTGGAGTCTAATTAATACATTGTAAAAGCAAATTTGATGTTGGACTCGTGTATGCAACTTGTATGAGGATGTTATGCTTGATTTAATCGATGCTCTAATATTTTCATTCTAGCTGATTAATTTCTACATAGTTTATTAAAATGTCATAAATGCCTACATACATACCAGAATGGTTAAAAATGCAAACAAAAATACCAAATGTTTGGAAGCATGAAGAGCAACTCTCATTACACTGCTTCATACATTGCAGTTGGGAGTAAAATTTTTATATTATTTTGGGAAAATGCACAGCAGTAGCTGCTAAACACTATACATACTACACCTATACATACTGCATGATCAATGATACTATCTATTTACCTGTCTAGCATAAATGCATATATATGATGGTCATCAACACATAAACACAAAAGTATTTACAGCTGCTCTATTTGAAGGGAGTTGAAATACTAATAGTAGTGGAAAATTATGACATAGCATTTGGCAGGAATGAGATGAAATTAGATATACATTTTTGTTGCTAAAAAACAATCTGTCTCAAGTGTGATAAATGTATGGTAGGGGACAAAATTTAAGATAGAAAGATTGGTTAGACGTTGTTTTACATGTCCAAGTGAAACAAAAATGGTGATTTGGACATGATTTTTTTGAAACAGAAATGGCACAACATACTCACATTTGGGATGTAATTTACTTGTATTTGACATGTACTTGCAGTAACAACATGATCATTTTTGTCCTGGGGATAATATTTGATGCAAGAACAGCCAAGATAAAGGAGAAAATATCAGCTATTTTCACATTTTTCTAGATATAAGTCTAGGCTTAGGCAAGACTTTAAGGCGTGTAAAAGATGTATTTTCTTTTGTCATATTCTCATACGTTATGTTTTCACATAACTGATTCCCCAGTTTCCCAGCCATAGTGTCCTGCTGCTACCCTAATTTCTTCTTTGTGACATAAAAATAAAAATAAATAAAATGTCCGGAGTTCCAGTTTGCTGTCTCTATGTCATTTCTCAAAACATTCACTACCTTTAGGCAGAAAAACACATGATTAGCTAAATATATAGAATAGAAATAATTTTTGCAATTTCTGAATGACAGATAGATCAATACTCCTACCTAGAATGTTTTTATTCTATTTATTATTATGAATATTATTATTATGAAAGAATCCTGCCCTCCTATAGAATGTCATAGTGTAAACCAGTTACAACCCTCTATGTATTAGAAGTGTACAATGTGATTTAACTGATCAAACAAGACAGTGTATTACTTAGCATAGCAAACATCATGAACATCAGCAGAGTTACATCAGGTTTCCTGTCTCCAAGTCCCAGAAGGGTGGCATAGTGGTCACAAATAACTACAAAGCACATGGTAGTCTTTGCAAGGCATCTGAGGAAATCTGCTACTTTTATAAAAAGCAAAAGTAAGGCTGCCCTTCGTGTGAAGACGAACACAAAAGGTCCAAAAAGGAGCATCCTTCTAACGTACCAATGTAAGTGGGTGTGTGCACATGCATGCATGCATGTTTATGTGTGTATTAATCTACTTGGAGTTTGGTTAAAGAGTTGCTCTGTGTGCTTCCCAACATTTACTATTTTTGTTTGCATTTTTAACCCTTCTGGTATTTATATAGGCATTTATGACATTTTAATAAACTATGCAGAAATTAATCAGCTAGAATGAAAATATTAGACCGTTAAATCAAGCATAACATCCTTAAACAAGTTGCATACATGAGTCCAACACCAAATTTGCTTTTACAATTTCTAATGTACTTATTAGAAAGTATTGTAAGAAACGAAGTAAAAGCATTTCTGAATTATGAGGTAGAATTATTTTCTCCAGCCAGTTGAATGAGCTCTTAGGGTTCAATACCTAAGTTTTTCCAAATTCTAAACATTTTTAACTTCCCTAATAAAAATTCATAGAGTTCTAAAACTTCAAGTTTTTATTTTGTTTTGTTTCTCTTATTTTGTTTCATTTTGTTTCAGTCTCTTAATTGCTCCCATAGAGGCAACAGTTGGAGTTTTGGTATGGAGAGAGAATGATAGGCCACAGTGTTGGGGTGGCTTGGGGAGAGAAAAGGATTGAAATGATTTGTAATTCATGCATTTGTAAATCAAGTCTTTCCTGTATTCATGAACTGAAACTTCTTTATTATATAAATAGCAGTAGTTTCCACTGCTTACAAAGGGATGAAGCTCAGAGTATATTTTCAGTTGCTGAGTCTTTTTTCCTGTTAATGTGATCTTGTAAGAGCTAGGAAGCTGAATGAAAAAGATAAAACGTTCAACAACAATGTATATGCCTACTACTCTATCTATACTCTATCCAGCTCCAAAAAGTCCTTTGTCTTTTTTTTTAAATTAAAATACCATTTATTCTCTATAAATTCAATGTACAGTGTTTGTTTAAGAAGGCAAACTTTATCTCATACAATAGTGTTTGTAACACCTGTGCAGTGCTACTCGGCTAACCAGAAGGGGTTTGGTTTATAACAAAATACCTTAACATCTGATCTAGGAACCCTGAAGAAATGAGATATTGTTATGTAGACTAATTATGCCAAGATGTTTGAAGAAATACTCAAAACCTAAACAGCTACAAAAGTATCTATGATAACAGCTGCATCAGTAAATTATTTTGTGGCAAACAATAAAATGAGAATTCAATAACAAAATTGTAAAAAACTTGCACAAAAGCTAAATACTGTTCTCACTAGAAAACAAATTATAAACCATGTACTTTCTCCACAGCCATTTATTAACATCTATATGTATACACACACAAACAGAGATCAATCAGGAGAAGATATTTAGTTGCTTTCTGGAATTTAAGAGTTGACTCATCGAGAGTACAAATTGGAACACTACAAGTAGTATTTTCAGGTAAGACAATTAATTGCGCTCATAAATCTATCAAGAAAAAAATAACATCTAAAGAACTGATTCATAACACAGAAGTAATAAAATATATCAACTTTAATTCTGATTTTGACCGCATTGCATTCTTGCTATTCATATAACCCAAGTAAAACAATGTATATATATCAAGATAGCATACCTACATCCATTATGCTTACTCAGAAAGATTTTCTCTGGGGTGAGCCAGCCATTCTAAGTGAAACTGCATTCAGAGATGGTAAGACAAATCATTTCCATAAGTGCGGAGAAAATTGTAGCATCTATGGTACCCAGCCACATGTTGAATATATTAGACACTGCTTGTGAGTAATTTTTTACAAAGGTAAATAAAGCAATTTGAAAGGCAGAAAATCATTTTCAAGACATTCATGCACTTAATAAATGAAGAAATAATATTTGTAAAATAAACACATTCATTTTAATGCAATAGAAAATAAGTAGCAAGCTGTGTATCTATGTGATTAGGCATGAAAATAAGTGTACATTTTCATGAAGAAGGCACATAGCAACCAAAGACAAAAACTAGGAAAAATTTTAGATTCCTTAAGGTTATGTTATAGAACTGTTTTCCAATGGATACAAAATCTAATCTATTTCCAGTTGAAATTTTGTAATCTCAAAAAATAAATGTTCATAAAACCTGAAAATACTTTCCTAAAAAGAGGAATGCCTGTATCACCTAACATATTAGAAGATCAGTTTTGAGGGAAAAGGTGATTAGAACATTCTTTTTTAATGCAGCTTGATTAGTAGGCTGAAGTGGTAAGTAATACGTAGAGAAAAAGGAAAAGAGATTAAGAACACTTGAAGTGGATCAGTGAAATCTTGAGGTTGTAAATCAAAGTCACACAGATCTTAACTAAACTTTATAAAATGGTGAGATAGTAATTACGACCTTAATTAAAAATACAGTTTAATGACAATGGAAGAAACAGATGCTGAGATCTTTTTGGCTTTTTGGTTTTTTGAGACAGAGTCTCACTCTGTCGCCCAGGCTGGATTGCAGTGGCGCGATCTTGACTCATTGCAACCTCCATCTCCCAGGTTCAAGCAGTACCCTGCCTCAGCCTTCCGAGTAGCTGGGATTACAGGTGCCTGCCACCACGACTGGCTAATTTTTGTATTTTTAGTAGAGACGGGGTTTCATCATCTTGTCCATGCTGGTCTCAAACTCCTGAGCTCGTGATCCACCCGCCTCAGCCTCCCAAGGTACTGGGATTACAGGCATAAGCCACCGCTCCTGACCTCTTTTTGACTTTTAATCAAATTGAAATGACAGGATACATGAGCTACAGATGAGTTTCAGTTTCATATTTGGGACTATTGACCAAATGGAAGATAGAAAATATAGAAAGGATGAAAATTCTGTACCTCCATTATGACATCAGATAGCATCAGTCTATCAGGGTGACAAAGTAAGCCTAGGTATCCCAAGGTGACAGCAACTGCAGATGACTTTGAATTATATCTGTTACTTACACCCATTTGCATGTTCATTCATCCAGCCAGTCCTTTCCACATCCTTTTATTTATCCATTCATCAAGCCAGGCAGTCCTACATATTTGTACATTGTTTTGCTATTAACACATCTTTATTATCTACACTTTTTATTTAATTCTTTTGGCAAACCCATCAAAGGAATAAAGTAGTATTATAACAATTCCTTATGTAAACCAAAAGTATCTATGACAGATCTCAATCAATAGAAAGTTTATTTTGTAAAGGCTAAGGATGTGCCCTTGACACAGCCCCAGAAGGTGCTGACCACATGTGCCCAAGGTGGTCAGATTGCAGCTGGTTATATACATTTTAGGGATACATGAGACATAAATCAGTAAGATTTATCCTTAAATCCATAAATCAGTAAGATATATCCTTCTGGGAAGGCAAGACAAGGTGGAGCGGAGGACTTCCAGGTCACAGGTAGATTTAAACATTTTCTGTTTGGCAATTGGTTGAATGAATTATTATCTAAAGATCTGGAATCAATAGAAAGGAAACGTCTGAGTTACAATAAGGGGTTGTGGAGACCAAGGCTTTATTATGCAGATGAATCTTCCAGGTAGCAGGCTTCAGAGAAAATACATTGTAAATATTTGATATCAGACTTGAAGAGTCTGTCCTATCACTCCTAAGGTCTTTGTATTGATGTTTGTGAGGCATGTCCGACTCCCCACTTGAGCCTGGCTGAGGGGAGGGTCCATTAGTCAGTTGGGGGACTTAGAATTATATTTTGGTTTACACTTAAAAGTGAGAACAATGACTTTGAAATGCTCAATGATTTACCCTGTTTCACATAGTAAATAACCTGCATATATAAGACTTTATAACTTCAATGCTAAGAGTTCTTTATAATCTAATAGACAAATATAAAGAAGTGAAACCTTGCCTCAAAGACTTAAAGAATCCAATGACTAAATTATTGGGCTTACAGGGTAGCAGCTAGAAATGAAACAACTTGCTGAAAAGCTGAAACTGAAACTGCTTTAAAGTGGAGGAAACCAGTAACTAACAAAAACTTTTGAGGTTTCAGGATGGCAGATTAGAAAATAAAAATAAACAACTGCATTTTGGGAGGCCGAGGCGGGTGGATCACGAGGTCAGGAGATCGAGACCATCCTGGCTATCACGGTGAAAGTCCTTCTCTACTAAAAATACAAAAACAAAATTAACCTGGCGTGGTGGCGGGCACCTGTAGTCCCAGCTACTCCGCAGACTGAAGCAGAAGAATGGCGTGAACCTGGGAGGCGGAGCTTACAGTGAGCCAAGATGGCACCACAGCACTCCAGCCTGGGAGTCAGAGTGAGACTCCATCAAGGAAGGAAGGAAGAGAGGAAGGGAGGAAGGAAGGAGGGGAGGGAGGAGGGGAGGAGGGGAAGAAGGAAGGAAGGAAGGAAAAGAAACAACTGGCTGAAACACTGAAACTGAAACTCCCTCTTCCTTGTGAGATCAAGAAAAAACTGGCTGAAATCTACTGAAACTAAGATGGGCAATTGGAGTTTGTGTAGAATAAGCTTGCTGATGTCACAGCCTGAATTTCTACCGTATGTTTTATACTTACTACTCTCAAAATTGTACGTATGACTGATCAGGTAGCATGAAGAGATAATTGTGCATGCCCAAGGACTTTCCAGACCTCCCCTTTCCTTCCACCAGTTACCTGCTAATCTCAGATTCTACTACCTGAACTTTTTGTAATAAAAACACAGCCTTGAAGCCAGCACAGGGAGACAGATTTGAGGTTGAACTTTGTCCCCTTGTGAATTGACTTTCAATATAAAGCTTTCCCTTTCTCAAAAACATGGTGTCACAGTACTGGCTTCCAGCGCATCAGGCAATGAATTCCTTTGGTTTAATAACAGAAGCAGTGAGCTTGTTGTCAAGAATTGCATCAGTAAGTCAAGACACTTATAAAAATGTATGATAGAAAAAAGCAATCATCCTAAAAAAACAAAAAGCAAAAATAAAATACATAAAACTCCCAAACAATAAAAATAGCAGTTTGCTATGGTATTCTAGAAAAAATTAAAAGAAAAAAAAACTGTTTTTGCTATACTGCCTTTTCAAGTGGTAAAATGTTAGTAACCAGGGCAGTATTTGTTTCTATTCTATTCCATTACTGTTAAAGTTTGATGAATTTGTTGCTCATTTCACTCTTTATTTATATAATGACTATGGGTAAAACAGAATGAGAAAAGCAAATTTGTTAATTTACTTTTCAGTTTTTGTGAATGAGATAAAGATTTCCAGGGCCCAATGACTAATTAAGTATAGCAAAAGTTTGGGATTATTGCCTGATTTAAATCTATGTATAAATTTGAGAATGTATTGTCAATAATTTTAGTTTCAAAAATGGAAAGAGAATAGAGATATGGGGAAAATTTAACCTTCACAAGTAATATATGCTATGTGTTTTATTTTAAGCTTACTTACATATCTGTACTGCTCTCAATGTAGCACAGGGAGTGTACTACAAATTTAAAATAATTATTCAATAGCTTTATTGTGAGTCACAAATTGGACTTATTTAAAAAAAAAAATCCGAATTCTACATTCAATACTAAATATTACAAACTAGAACAATTCATTTAGAAACACATTACAAAGTGAATTGTCTACTCACACAACTTTAATAATATCATGACTGGCCAGGCACAGTGGCTCACACCTGTAATCCCAGCACTTTAGGAGGCCAAGGAAAGTGGATCGCTTGAGTACAGGAGTTCAAAACCAGACTGGGTAACATGGCGAAACCTGTGTCTACTAAAACCACAACAAATTAGCCAGGCGTGTTGGCACACACTTTTAGTTCCAGCTACCTAGGAGGCTTGAGCCCTGGGGGTTGAGGCTGCAGTGAGCCCTGATTGTGCCAACTGCACTCTAGCCTGGGTAATGGAGTGAGAACTTGTCTCAAAAAAAAAATACATGAAACAAAATCATCATCATCATGATCAACAGAGAAAATATAAAATTATTTAAATGGCTAAACACGTCACTATCATGTAGCCCCTGATGTGATGCAATGAGCAGGGCAGTTTTCCTATGTGGTATTCTTTCAAAAATCTATATTATTGGTTTAGTCATGATAAAAAGATCCGCCAAATGCAAATCAAGGGGTGTTCTATTAAACACTTGACCAGTACTTGTTTAAACTTTCAAGATCATGAAAAACAAGAAGAAAGTGAGAAACTGCCACAGATTGGAGGAATTTAAAGATACTTGATGGTCAGATGCAATTTGGTTTCCTAGATTGGGTATTTGAAGAAAATGCAGTGAAAATCTAGTGAAATCAGAAAAAAATCTGTAGTTTGTTTAATAGTGTTTTTCTAATGTTAATTTCTTAGTTCTTTTCAAATATACTACAGTTATGCAATATGCTTGCATTAATATAGATAGGGAGAAGGGTATTGGAAAACTGTCTGTACTAGTTATCTTTGTAAAATTTTATAAATCTAAAATTATTTCAAAATAAAAAGTTAAATAAAAAGTTAAATAAAAAAACCTTTATGTTCAGTGAAAAATAGACAGAAAATACTTACTAGGTAATATACGAATGATAGACCCTATCATGATTATAAAAGGTATTCAACTTAAAGATAATTGCACTTTGCTAAAGGAAAACTAAATAACATATCTCTATATTTAACAATTTTCACGTGATATCTAAGAAACTTCTTTCAGGTACAAAGTCTCCTGTATTTTAGGTTTCTCTCTCTCTCTCTCTCTCTCTCTCCATCTCTCTCTCTCTCTCTGTCTTCTTTCCTCCTCTCTTAAGTAAAACTGTCACTAATAAGACGTACTGTAGACATGATGTGGTTAGAAATTCAAGCTTCTCATTTGTAATATTTTCCTTGTTAATGATGTAGTAAGTAAATGTTATCTAGAGTGTGGGCTATATAACCTTACCATGATTTTTAAAAATTATAATCACAGAAGCATTTTTCCACTTAGCAATTATACATACTTGGCTTTGCAACAAATACTGAATTTTTGAATAAGTTGTTTACTATTAAAAATATGTCTTTCCCAATGTATCTTTTATTTAATGACTCACCTCAATCATATTTTTTTCATATACTTTGTTATTGATACACACATTTTTAAATACTATGCTCTGACTGGCTGGAAAGAGTACTTCTATCCAACACTGTGAAGAATCTCTCATCATGTGTGACATTTAAAAAAAGACTTGATTTTTCTAAACATTACAGATATTTTTATGTATTTTCAAAAAGTTTATTTGCTGAAAAATAAATTATTTCCCATGACATACTGGTTTCTAAGTATGACTTGAGCCATTTTTTTTTTTTTTTTTTCTATGTGCTGGGAATGTTTTTTTTTTTTTTTTTTATTATACTTTAAGTTCTAGGGTACATGTGCAGAACGTGCAGGTTTGTTACATATGTATACTTGTGCCATGTTGGTGTGCTGCACCCATCAACTCGTCAGCATCCATCAATTCATCATTTATATCAGGTATAACTCCCCAATGCAATCCCTCCCCCCTACCCCCTCCCCATGATAAGCCCAGTGTGTGATGTTCCCCTTCCCGAGTCCAAGTGATCTCATTGTTCAGTTCCCACCTATGAGTGAGAACATGCGGTGTTTGGTTTTCTCTTCTTGTGATAGTTTGCTAAGAATGATGGTTTCCAGCTGTATCCATGTCCCTACAAAGGATGCAAACTCATCCTTTTTTATGGCTGCATAGTATTCCATGGTGTATATGTGCCACATTTTCTTAATCCAGTCTGTCACCGATGGACATTTGGGTTGATTCCAAGTCTTTGCTATTGTGAATAGTGCCGCAATAAACATATGTGTGCATGTGTCTTTGTAGTAGAATAATTTATAATCCTTTGGGTATATACCCAGTAGTGGGATGGCTGGGTCATATGGTACATCTAGTTCTAGATCCTTGAGGAATCGCCATACTGTTTTCCATAATGGTTGAACTAGTTTGGAACACTTTTACACTGTTGGTGGGATTGAGCCATTTTTTTTAAAAAAATAAGTCAGAATATAAGTTATCTTTCTTTTAATTTTAAGTAAGTAATCTCAAAAGTGTTTTCCAACGTATGAATGTATTAGTATAATACTTAGTAAACTGTCCTGTGGTCATTAAGCATAAAACATTGAAAGAACATTCTAAACATTACATCATATATATATTTTTAAGTTTTGGATTAAGTTTCACATGGCTTTAAATTATTGCAGAAAAACAGTGTTTCGGTTGCCTTCCTATTTTGAATGTTTAAAAATTTTTATTAACCACACAGTTCCTTTAACATGATTACCCATTATTTGAACACACAGTAGATGTTAGGCAAAGTTTATTATTGGTGACAATTGATCTAATTCTGTGTTTTACATAATTTCATGGTCTTTTGCAACTTTTAACAAACTATTAGGTAAATTTATTACAATCCTACTATTAATGAAGCTAAGATCTCTACTTGGAATAGAAATTTTGGCTCTGTCATTCTCATGATCACTTTTGTTATATTCTTGTTGTATTCATATAGTGATTTATTTTTAGAAATTCTTTAAAAATATTTTGTTTACTTGTGAAAGGTGACTTTAATTGAAATAAAATAGTATCATCCAGAAATCTCCCTTGCTATATGCAGAAATCTAGTAAGAGCAATCCTATTAACTTCACCGAATATCACATTTTCTCCCTAAACTCAGGTCTCTTCCAATAAAACACATAACCCATGGTGGTCTGGCAAGTACTGATTGAGAACACCTATCTTACACCTTATAACAAATATTATTAAAATTGCATATCAGTGTATTTTCTAAAAAATAAATCTGGATAGATATCACTATTAGAGTCTCACAAACCAAGGGATCTTTTTAAAAACTGTGTTTCCTTCTTCTAGGAATGCAGGAAGTTTAGACATTGCAATTTGGAGGATATTCATCATAAAAAGCTCCTAGAAAAACCTTTGAGATGTGACATTTATGTTGTTGAATGGCTCATGGATACCCTCTTGTAGAAAGCACAATTATACCACAAACTTGGAGGAAAAACTTCAAGATATGCTCTGCAGTTTAGTTGTCCTAGAGAGAGATGTAATTCCCTAAAAAGCATTTGAAACAATAATTTTAATGAAAATACATTAAACTTCCCTTTTAAACAAATAGCTCATCCCACCTTTCTTCTAATTCTCACATTTTTTTTTTTCTTTTTTGTTTGAGACAAAGTCTTGCTCTGTCACCCAGGCTGGAGTGCAGTGGCATGATCTCGGTTCACTGCAGCCTTCACCTCCTGGGTTCAAGTGATTCTCCTGCCTCAACCTCCAAGTAGCTGAGACCACAGGTGTCCACCACCATGCCCGGCTAAGTTTTGTAATTTTAGTAGAGATGGGGTTTTACCATATTGTCCAGGTTGGTCTCAAACTCCTGACCTTGTGATCCACCCTCTTTGGCCTCCCAAAGTTCTGGGATTACAGGCGTGAGCAACCACAAATGGCCTGGTTCTCACATTTAAAAAAATTATATGACTCATATATTAGAAATAGAATATTTAGCAATCCAATAGTCTAGTGATATAAACTCAGATGATGTTTAGAAAAACAAAAAAAGAAAAAACACTTTGTTAATAGCACTAAATTAACCAAACTAATAGTTTGGTTTTTTTATGCTAGGCAAACCTTAACTGAAGACTACAATGTTAACATAGTCTAAGTCATGATCTAGCCAGTGTACTCCATGTGTGCAAAAGTTTTCTTGGTAGAAATTCATAAGGCTGGAACATTCTTAGCATGATGTAAACAAATATAGGCATAAAATCATGCTTTTATAAAGGAATTTTTTTTTTTGGTCTTATCTATCTACCTTTCATTTTTTAAAAAAATAATTCTAGCAATATGAGACCCAAACTTTCAAAAATAACAATGTGTAATTGAAGCTGTATAATGAGGAATTAATATTTTACCCAAAAATGAAAATATTAAATTTTAATCTGACTCGGTTTATATTGTTTTATCTAGACATGTTTTAAGGTGGCAATTATTTCTATATCTACCTATTTCACTTTTTTAATAGGTTAACATTACCAATCTTTTTGTCAAAAAAAGCTAAAGATAAAATCCTGGACTAAGATAAAATTTTAAAATAGTATTAGTTTACAATATTTCAACATGACTGCGTAGTACTGTGCATAAAACAGATCATGAGTGAGATTAGATCTTGTTCTGTAGCTTTCGGCAAGAAAGCCTGAAAACCTGGGAAATATTGGAAGAGTATAGATACAGTAATCTTCTGTAAAAACACTTTCTGTCCGTCAAAGTATAAGCTGCTGACCACACACTCTATGCTAATAATAAAAATACTAAAACTCTTTCCTTTTGCCCCTAAATTCTCCCAATCGATTTTTCTTTGTTTATCCTCTAAAATAACACTTGGCACTTAACATTACATTATCCGAAGATTCTGCGAATGTTAACCACTGAGATCACCATCTTTCCAAAACCTCAGCAAGTAACAGAACTCAAAATGGACTCAGCAGAGAAAAGACGAGGGACTGGCTTTATGGTGTTATCTCAATTGATTGCTTTAGGGTTGAACTTTAAATCTCTAAAATATTAGTGGAAAGTTTAGAACCATAAAACTTCATTCCTGTGTTTTTTTGTTAAATCACCATGGATTAAGTTAATAGCGGACACATCATTTTAACATTTCCTCATTAATCCATATGTTACAGTAACTGGCATTTAATCTTTATGAAATAGGACATTTTACCTTTGACTAGATTGATTCATTAGATTTTCTTGAAAATGGCAAAACAGAATGTTTTCGTAGAAAAACAGATCTAAAATATAGTTATAACTAAAATAACTTAAAACTATGAAAATATTTTTTACAACATATCTTAAAGTTTAAAAAAACACTTTAAAAATAAGTCTCTTCTCACTTTCCATATAAACAGTCATTTAAACAAAAATTTCATCTCCAATGGTATGAGAAACTAACAATAAAGGGAAAGGCAGTTTATCCTCCTAATTTCACATCTGATGTATTTATAAAACTCCAAGTGTGTCTCCATAACATTTGTATATGTTCTGCTGAGGTAGAAGATAAGATGAGAGAAAAGCAAGATGAAGGAGAAAAATGTGACTCAGAGAAGTAAGATACTTTAATGAAGACCCCCTTGTAATTATAATCCTTCTGGGTTGTACCAAACCCACGTCTACCACCTTACTCTGCTTCAGTCCCTGTAACAGAGAAAACACCCATTTATTTGAGGGGTACTATTGAACATAAACTTCTTTTGTTTCCATATGTTTCTAGCAGAATGAGGCAAATGAAGTTATGTTATTTATACACCAAATATGCCCCATCCTCTAGTTCTGATGTTTTGATTGATTCATTTAAGCTTAATTTCTGATTTTTTTTTCTGTATAGCTAGGCATTCTTCAGATTATTTTTTTTTTCTTTTTTATTCTATGGTGAAAAATTCTGTTTATTCCTGAAGATATTTAGCCCTGATAAATATAATTATAGTAATTCTTCATTTCAGATTCCATCAAGCACAGAAATTTTAAAAACAATGAGTTATGTTATTCTTTCATTTTGTTTTGTTTTCATTTGTTTTTAAAATCTTCTCCTACATTATAGGGGTATGGAATAGCTTTTGCTTTAAAGGTTTATTTGTGTCTTTATCCTGAGGTATCTAAAATACCCACTCAGATTCAAAGTTATGAGGCATTGGCAAAGTTTTATAGGATTTTGTTCAATAAACTTTTTTCCACACATTTCACCTCAGTAGAGGTGTGCTGGGTGTGGGTAGGGATAGCTGTGGAGGCACCTTGGTACTGATGCAGGAGTTTTTGCTCCTTAGTTCAGCTACAATCCAGGTTCTTGTCTCATGACCAGGAAAAATTAGGCACACAGATACATTGAAAAGTGAGGAGAGTGGAATTTATTAAAAGAAAGCTCTCAGCAAATAGAAGGAGGTTCTGCCAACAGACTCCCACCTCACAGATTGAATACCAGGCCAGCACACACGAGCTGAAGAGTCCCGTCTCCCCCACTGCATAAGGCACAAATTCCCAATGGCTCCACTCCATTCTTCCAGTGCACATGTGGGCCCTTAGTCTGAGCCACTCCATGTTGATTATTTCCCTTTACTGAACATGAGTTAAGGGACGGAATTTTTCATTATGGGCATGTTTAAGCAAGCCCCTTATACACAATGACCTGGGTGGCACTTGGCTGTCTCTTGTCTCTATCAGTAGTTTTCTGAGAGTGTATCATTGCCAGCAGCCATTTTTAAAGGGCAAGACCTAAAGTTATACTTCCTATCTTCCTTAACTGGTAATTCTATATGCTAAAAATTTTGGTTCCAAGTTTCAATTTGCCATCAGATTCTGGGAGTTCCTGATACGATTGAGCTTAAAAGCCTTTCTAAATAATATGCCTCAAAGAACATGAGTAGGGGCACTTGAATTGCTTAATACCTCTTTTCCATTGCAGATGATTATGTATTAAGCAAATTTTTGGATATAATCAATTTTCTTTCTTAAAGAATAAATCAAGGTTTTGGCTTAATAATTAACTAGGCACATCACTCAACATAATTATTCATTCTCATTTTTGGATACCTAAAATATGAATTATTATATTCATATTCTTATTTTCCTTCCTTTAGCTCTTTGTGAAAACATAAATGCAAACTACTGTACTGAGTTTCAATTTTACTCAATTAAATGTTTAATTCATACAGTTTTTAGCTTTTTCTCATGTACTTAATTTTCTCTTAGAGAAGTTGCCAAACAACTGTTTCTCAAGTTTATTAAAATATAATTGACAAAAATATATATATTCAAAGTGTACTACATGATGTGTTGATATATGTATACATTGTAAAATGACTAAATGAAGCTAATTAACATATCTATCACCACATATACTTATTTTCTCTGTGTGCTGTTAGCACATTTAAAATTGAATTTCTTAGCAATTTTCAAGTATAGTATGCAGTATTAATAACTGTAGTCACCATGCTGTATATTCAGTCATTTATTTCTCCTATCTAATTGAAACATCATACCTTCTAAACAGTTTATCTTCCTGTATCACAGCCCTAGTAACCACCATTCTAGTCTGCACTCCTGAGTTTTACTCTTTTAAGTTCCACATGGAAGTGAAGTCATGCAATATTTGTCTTTCTGTGCCTGGGTTAGTTCACTTAGCATAATGACCTCCAGGTTCATCCATGTTGTCTCAAATGACTAATGTTCCTTTTTAAGGTTGAATATTACCCCCTCTTTGTCCCACAGCTGTGGGACCAAAAAAATGCAGCCCAGGCCAGGCGCGGTGGCTCACGCCTGTAATCCCAGCACTTTGGGAGGCCGAGGCGGGCGGATCACAAGGTCAGGAGATTGAGACCACGGTGAAACCCCGTCTCTACTAAAAATACAAAAAATTAGCCGGGCGTAGTGGCCCGCGCCTGCAGTCCCAGGTACTCCGGAGGCTGAGACATGGTGTGAATCCGGGAGGCGGAGCTTGCAGTGAGCCGAGATCGCGCCACTGCACTCCAGCCAGGGAGAACAGAGCGAGACTCTGTCTCAAAAAAAAAAAAAAAAAAATTATATATATATACATATATATATATACACATATATATATGCAGCCCATAGAGGGTTATATACCTTAGAGGTCATGAGACACACTGGGACAAGTATTAAAGGACATCCTGTTTTCAGGGGAGAAAGAAACAAACCTCAGGATTTTTTGGATTATTCCTTCTTAATTCAAGACGCTGTATTTCCCAGGAGGAACAGAAACAAGACCTGAGCTTTTTCAGGCAGTTCTTCCCTAACGGAGGATATTGCATTCTCTGTATATTCTACAATTATTCTTGGGAATTACAAGTAAGAATGGGAGAAGAACTGGGCTGGACCAAGGTCACCTGGAGAGCGGTTCTTGCAGAAATTAGAAAATATCTTAAGACAAATAAAAATGGAAACATAAAACATAGTGAGACCTCACCTTTAAGAAAAAAAAGAAAATAAAATAAATGGAAGCACAAAACACTAAAACTTATGGGATGCAGCAAAAGCAGTTCTAAGAGGAAAGCTTAAAGCAAAAAAAAAAAAAAGTCTATACTGAGAAAAGAAAAACAACTCGTATAAACAACCTAACGCTGCCTCAAGGAACTAGAAAAAGAAGACCAAAATAAGCCCAAAGTCAGCTGAAGGAAGGAAATTATCATCAGAGCAGAGATAAATCAAATGGAGACTAGAACAATAATAGAAAAAGTAAACAAACTAAGCTTTTGTTTTTCAAAATGATAAACAAAATTGACAAATCTTTAGCTAAACTAAAAGAAAGAAGACTCAAAGTCATAAAATAAAAAAAATGGGAAAGGGGATATTACAACTAATACCACATAAATACAAAAGATCATAAGAGATGAGTATTAACAATTTTATGCCATAATTCAGTAGGAGTATATTTTATGTTTCTAAGATTTTATCCATTTGGATAACCTAGAAGAAATGGATAAAATGTTAGAAACAAAATATACTCTGACTGAATTATGAAGAAACAGAAAATCTCAACAGATCAATAACATGTATGGAGATTGAATCAGTAATAATAAAATCTCAGAAAGGAAAAATAAAACCTCAGAACCTTATGACTTCTACCAAACATTTAAAGAAGAATTGGTTCAGTCTTTCTCAAAGTCTTCCAAAAAAAAAAAAAAAAAAAAATGAGGAGGTGGGTACACTTCTGAACTCATTTTATGAGGCCAACACTAACTTAATATCAAAAACAGGACACTAAAAAAATATTGTACAATATCTTTAATGCATATAAGTACAAACAATTCTAAACTAAGCACCAGCAAACTAAATTCAACAGCATATTCAAATATCATATACCATGATCATGTGGGATTTATCCTTGGGATGCAAGCATGGTCCAAGATACACAAATCAATAAATATGACATACCAGAATGAAAGAGTGAAGAATAAAACCCACATGATCATCTCAATAGATGCTGAAAAAAGCATCTGACAATATTCAACATTCTTTCACAATAAAAATGCTCAAAAAGTAGGTATAGAAAGAATGTTTTTCAATTTATACATGTAGAGTATGTTAAACATTTCTATATTCAAAGTAACTTACAGCATAAAAGTTCTAAGAGTGATGTGGCTTCAGTACTTTCAGCATTCTTTTTTTTTTCTTTTTTTGATACTGGATTAGAGAAAAGTGTGCATTTGCATAGACTAGTTATAATGCTTTTATAGTCATTTGTCACATAATAAAGTTTCAGTCAATGATAAACTACATATACTATGGTGGTCCCATAAGATTTTAAAGGAGGTGAAAAATTCCTATTGCATCATGATGTCTTGATGATTCTGACCTTCTGTAGGCCTAGGCTAATGTGTATGTTTATGTCTTAGTTTCTAACAAAAAATGTTTTAAAAGTTCATTAAAAAAAAGAAAAATTTACAGGCCGGGTGGGTGACTCAGGCCTATAAACTCAGCACTTTGGGAGGCCTAGGCCGGCGGATCACAAGGTCAGGAAATCGAGACCATCCTGGCTAACACGGTGAAACCCTGTCTCACTAAAAATACAAAAACAAAATCAACCGGGCGTGGTGGTGGGCGCCCGTAGTCCCAGCTTCTCAGGAGGCTGAGGTGAGAGAATCCGGGAGGCGGAGCTTGCGGTGAGCTGAGATCGCACCACTGCACTCCAGCCTGGGCGACAGAGCAAGATTCCGTCTCAAAAAAATAAATAGACAAACAAACAAACAAACAAATAAATAAATAATAAAATTAGAAAAACCTTATAGAATAAAGATATGAAGAAAATGTTTCGAGTATAACTGTACAATGTGTTTTTTTTTTAAGCTAAATGATATTTAAGAATAGAAAAATTAAAAGCTTATAAAGCAAAAAGTTACAACAGGTTGTGATTAATTTCTTAATAAAATATTTTTAATAAATTTACTGCAGTCTACATATACAGTGCCTATGGTAGTGTGCCAAAATATCCTAGGCCTTGACATTTACTCACCACTCACTCAATCACTCACCCAGAGCAATGTCCAGCACTGCAAGCTCCATTCGTGATATGTGCCCCATACAGGTGTTCCATTTTTCATCTTTTATACTATATTCTTGTTGTGCCTTTTCTACATTTAGATATGTTTATATACACAGATATTTACCATTGTGTTACAATTGCTGACAGCATTAAGTACAGTAAAAAGCTGTACATGTTTGTAGCTCAGGAGCAATAAGTTATACCATATAGCAGAGGTGTGAGGTAAGCTATATCATCTATGTTTGTGTAAATACACAGTATGATATTGACACGATAAGAAATTGCCTAATGACACATTTCTCAGAATGTATCCCTGTTCTTAAGCAGCACATAATTATGCAAGAATCCAGAGAAAAATTGTGGTAAATTGAACTAGATTAAAATAGCTTTAAGTAGATTTTTAAAAAATCTGAGTAGATTGAAATAGTTTAAAGTAGGTAAAAAATCTGTATGTTCTTAAATTTTTCTGTGAAGTGCCTCATAGTAAATATTTTAGACTAGACTGTCTCTTACCTCTGTTGTTATAGCATGGAAGCCTCAGATAATGTATAAACAAATGAGTATTGTTCTTTGATCAAAACTGTATTTACAAAAGCAGGCAGTGGATCACATTTGGCCCATAAGGTATAGATTGTCCGTAGCTATTCTAATAAAGAAAAATAACACACTTCAGGCTTTTTAAAAGTATATTAATGTGTAGTCTTAAAGCTGGCTTAACCCATTTATTTTTACATTTCTTTTATGAGGAGAGGACATATTTTAAAAATCTTATTCTAATGTAAAATAATTATTTGAAAAATGATTATAATTATTTATTCACAGTTTGAGATACATGTTTAAAACTTTCTTCAAATGTCTGAATGTATATAAATATGTCATATAAAAATATGGAGCCAAATACAAAAAGTACAAATTTAAGCTTACAGAAAATTATTTAAACTCTTGCACAGTGTACAGCTAGCCTGTCATCATTTCTGCACATTCTTTAACTTTTATTACAAGACTTTATTATATCCATTCTCATGGAATTGTAGAAGTGGAAACTGGTATGGATGCTAAATTCAATGAGCCATTAAATAGGTGACAATAATCATGATAGTTTCTCTTAACAGTAATTAGAATAAAGTCACTCATTTTGAAATTATCACCTATGTTGCCCAAAGAGAATACTTTCATAAAATCTAAATTACAACCAGGAAGAAAAAATACTTTTTATTAATTAACAATCACATTGATTAATTGAATAGCTGAATGAAATTTTGGGATAGCATTAAATATTTCTCTTAATTATTTGCTTTTTAAATATAAGAGATAAAGACATAAATTTCATTATTGTTGATTCCTTTTCTTTTTAGGGTAAATAATGTGTCATTATTTGAGTGAAACTTTTGAAAAATTTTAAACACCCCAAGTTTCCATTTAATCAGACAATAATTTTAAAATAATAGCTAATATTTTAAAGGCACTTACTTTCTTCCAATTAAATTGTAAACAACAATTTAAGATGGGTACTATCGATATATCTCTTTTACTAGTGACAAAACTGAGGCCCAGAGACTTTAGATGACTTAATCATAGTCCAACAATGAGAAAGCTGAAGGGTTCCAGACAGTTTGTGCTTAGTTTGTGTTTCTTATAAACAGGCAATTGGAAAATGAGATCCACACACATAAAATCATTTATTCATGCCATGTATTTGTTTCTGTGTCTCACACACATATGCACACACACATACATGAACACTCATGCACACTCGTGTGCATCGCTGGCACGGATGTACACAGAGATAGGCAAACACACACACACTGCAGTGTCCACAAAGCTTTAATGAACTGGTTCTAGACTTTGTTCTATCATTAGATGAAATAATTTTTGAAACTGACAATCTCATTTGCATCATCTGTGAAAGTGGGGTGGGAGATTAAGTAGCATAAATGATCTCTAAGAACTTTGTTTTTGTAGTCAATTTTGTGTTAACTTTCTAAATTATGGTTTATCGGGGTAGAGTACATTGGTGATTCATTGTAATAATAACTAAGTTCAATCCAAACCATAGGATCAGATATTGTTACATTTTACTATTTTTTCCTTTCTTTTATATGTAAATGTACAAACTTAATGGCCCCAGCTGTGCCATTTTCTCTCATCTGAATACCTTGTACTTTTTACAGGCTTGGTGTCACAGCTAAGCACATATTTTATGACTAAGGATAAGTATTATAGACAACCTAAATGGGGGAAAAAAGCTTAACCCTAAAATGATAAATAAGAGGTTTCTGTGGTCTGAAAAGTCCATGTCTTGGTTATATGATCTTTCTCTCTCTGATTTCTAATGGGTGCACTTGGGAAGGAAGCCACTTCCACTGCTCCATTTAAAAAAATCTTCCTAGACACTGAAGGCTGGTAGTTTTGTTGCTCTATCTGTTCTATCAGTTTCTCTATCTACCTACCAGTACGTCCCAAATGAAAATACATTCTCCAGATATTGATGCACCAGCCACTAAACAAGTTCAGGTGTAAAAATCAATATGGGTTCAACTATGGAAAAATAATTGGCTTTTGCTGCCTCACTGACCTTTCTACTGAATACATCAGACTTAAATAGAGCTCCACCATTCTGGGGCTTATTACAAGAGAATATAAGTTTTGCTTATGCTCTGACAATTATCAGACTTGAGTTATAACAACTATACTTTACTACTTTTTTGTGGACTTTGATCAGTGGTAGTATTCTAGCTGCCTCATTATTAGAAAATAATGCAATGTTGTTTCCACTAGCAAACACAATTTGTCAATTACTTTTGTTATTGTCAATTTGTCAATTACTTTTGTTATTGTTTCCTATGGAAAATAACTTGTGGTAACTGTGGATTGATGTAAAAACTCTGATGCATAGGTAACAGTGGGTCACACCAATTATATGACTATCAATATGCTCATTAGTTGACATCACCAAATTATTACATATATGTCTAATTATTTATATGAGTTTATGTACGTTAATGCATAGTTAACGGGTTTCTTGTTCTCTGATACTCTTTATTCTGAACAAATTTATCCCCATAATCACTAAGAACTTCAAGTTATCAATCTGTTTTTCATTCATAAATTATATAATCCTAACAACAATCCTGTAAGTGACATTTTTCTCGTGCAGAAACTGAGAGCTGGTGAAGTTCAGCTAGTAGACAAAGGTTGCAGTTAAGAAAGTGTGGAGATTGAACTAAAACTTACGCCTTCTGGCTTCTGATTTAGTTCCCTCTTTATAGCATTACATTACTTCTACCTGTAGGGTTTTTTTTCTCCTCTTTAACAACAGTGCCAGTGCCCTTTCTAACTCTCACTTGCATTAAGTAACAGAGTCTCTCTCCACAACTCATTATTGTCATCCTCACATACTTATTTCCAATAGATGCTATTCACTTTATGAACCAGGTCAGCATCTCTCTATTTACAAAATCTCTAGGGACTTGTTAATGCTTACCTCACATTCATTTATTTTATACTCCAACCACCTCATCCAGAATCCAGTAGCACTCATCTTCTTGGTAGTGTCAAAAAACCTTCTAGCCTGCAGCATCCTCTATTTAAAAAAGCACTCTTCTATCTCTGTAACTCATCAATGACCTAATATGTTGTGCACCTCCACAACTACATTTAAGTTTCTTGTTAGTGATATATATACAGATAAATAAATATAGCTATAGATGTGTATATGTATGTGTATATATAATATACACATATGACATTTATACACTATTTTGGAGGAATTTATTTTATTGTTGTAAAACAAAATTATAGCATTTCAAAACTTAATTTATTATGTAATTGTGGCTTCAATAAAGATGCTGTCAAAAAATGTGAGCTGCAAAATATACAATTCTGCACAACTACATGTTATATTTTAAAATGGAATAAGTTGTTATGTAGACCCCTTTTTCATTTTATAAATAAGGCCCTTGTGTTTGTATGATCACACGTATTTGTTGCTCTGAGTTTTCAGCCGAACAGAAGCTTACATAGTTTAATGAATTCTATACTAAAAAATAGAGTCTGCTATCCAGTGTTGACTAATATGAAATCTTCATGAAACTATATCTACTGAAAAAGAACAGATAAGGCAGGTTGTCTGAAATTATACCTGGAACAGGTACATGATAGGTTTTTTAATATGATAAGGAGGACAATACCATTTCAGACCAGTGACACTAAGTCTGGGAAGCTGTAAAGCAATGAATGCAAACTCTTGCTATCAAAATAAGATCTATGAAAGAAAATTAATAAGTAAATGCCTTCCTTTCATCATGATGACATTTGGGAGTTTTAGCGCTCTGTAGCCCATTAGTCAGTTTAATTAATGACTCTGCTTATCCTCTTAATCATGTGTAGCACATTGACTGAGCTTCATTTAGTTCAAAATGCCTTTCAGAAGCCTGAACCGAATCTGAGTTGTGGAAAATCTTACCTTTCCAAAGTACAAAGCATATATAGTTCACATCTCTTACGTTTTAGGATGTCTACATTCAAGAAAATTTGAAGTGCTTCTAAGTATAGAAAACAAAAATCAAGATAAGGCCCAAAGAGATCATGGTTTCAATTCTTCACTGCTTACTCATCCATGGCTTATTTAAGGTTTGAAACATGCATTAAATTCACAGCAATTTCTAATAATAAAGAAAGCAAAGGTACTAATTGTTCTAATTTTAATAGAATCTTTTCCCTATTATAATATGATACTCAATTTGTATGTCTGCCTGTTTAAGGAAAATACATTTAACTTCATTAAGATACAGTGTTGACTGAGATATTATAATCATATTAATTTTATAATTTAGAAGCTATTAAAATGTTTTCCTCACCTATTAATATGGCAGTAGACTTCTCTTATGTGAAATCAGAAAATTTCAAGACATTGTAACTAACAAACCTAATATAGTAAGAAGAAACCTTATTCGTTCATTGTAGAACCCATTAAGAGAAATAACAACATAATTTTGTCTTTTCTTCTTTGATGAAAATAATTAATATTGATCAAGGATTTTGAGTATGTAAATTTGGTACCTATAAAATTTAGGGAAAAAAATCAAGTTGAATTGTGCAGAGTTGTTTGATTCCTTAATTCTCTCCTTTCTTTCAACCATCATTGTTTTTCTTCTACCCCCAACTCACACAATTGCAACATGTTTGATGTGTATTACCTTGTAGAATGTATATTGCTATATATGTTCATTTTAATGTATATAAATATTATTAAGTTATATATATCATTTTATTTTGTTTTTGCTTAACATTATAGTTATAAAGTTCACATACATGTCTAGACCTGATTTATCATTCCCACCTGGAGGATAGAACTTGATGTTTATCTTCTACATTTTTCCTATTTAATCTAGCAGTGATAGATGCCTTTCAACAACCTGACATCACATCAGTGCTGTGATAAATGTGCTTCTTTTTGTTGTTGCTTTGTGATCGAAGCAAGACATTTTTTTAGTTGTATTCAGTAAGAACATTGGTAAGCAATAGGATACATGTAGCCAAATTTTATTATGTACCAAAAATTGTTCTCCCTGGAGCTATTGTGCCAGTTTACATGCACATTAGCAGAGTATAAGGAATCTCATGTCCCAACGTCCTTGGAACACTTGACGTTATCACTCTTTCTGATTTATGCTGATCTAATGGGTAAAAAGTGATATCTTACTGCTTTTTAAAGTGATGTTTTCTGCTTATCACATTTTGAGCTTTTCAGCATATTGCTAGTTTTCTTGGTTTATAATTTCTATAAACATTTTCCGGTATTGTTATTAATCCTTTATTAATTAAAATTCCTGTCTTTTCTTGTTGATTTACAAGAATTCTTTGAAATCATAGCTTGTCAAACTTTGATCTGCACAGGACCAGATAATGCATATTTTAAGCTTCGTGGGCTACACAACCTTTGTCATAAATATTTAACTCTGCCATAGTAGCATGAAAGCAGTCACAGGCAATACATATACAAATAAGTGTGACTGTGCTCCAATAAAACTTTGTTTACAAAAACAGACAATTGGCCAGATTTGACCCATAGGCCACAGCTTGCTGATACTTAATGCTCATAAATGATAAAATCACCAAGAAAATTATCAGGAATAGTGGTGAAAGAAGATAGTTTGATAGTCACAAATGTCATTAGAAAATGACAGAAGAATTAGAAGTTTAATAGTGGAGTTATGAAAGATAAAATTATAAAATTGATAGAAGTAAGTTTGAGAGAATATTTTTGCTATCCAACCCACAAGTCAATATGCAAAGAAACCAACCAACAAGTAAAAAAAGCTATTTAAATTTTCTGTTCATATAACACAGTAGAGAAATTAAAATATTAAGCATTAAATGGCGAAAGAGAATTATAAACATAACAAACGAGACTGATATCTAAAACTACAGCTATTTCATATTCTCTTAAGTATAATTTCTCAAGAATAAAGAAGAATCAAAAAAAAAAAGAAGAAAAGAAGCGGAAGAGTTAATTCTTGTCTCTGAAAAGTTTAAGCCATTTGTTTGGCTTAAATTTTAAGCCAATTGTGCAAAGATTCACACAATTATAAGAGGAAAGCCTCTGATGAATTTCTAAGTAATGAATAGAAATCTAACTGTGTTTAATTCTAGCAAGTCGAGTTTCTGAAAGACCATGATTTTACATGCCTGAAAGAAAGCATAGAATTTCACTGTGATATGATCAAAATGCAGCTTAAATAACATAGAACAGTGGCGATAACATATATTTAATTTTATCTAATTGTTTCATTTATTTAGACATGTACTTTTAATTTTAATACGTATCTACTTATAAATGTATTTTATTTTGTTTCTTACAGAAGTACATTTGTGTGTATATGTATGTGTGTGTAAAACACATGCATTTTTATGTGTTAAGAAAAAGGACAAACAATTATTACGAAATCAAAGCTCTAGGTAAGCAGCAACTGCAACAGATGTGTTCCAAAATAATATATTAGTTACAAATCCCAAAGAGAAAAGCTAACAGTGCTGTCATAATCCCTTGAAATAAAATTCCTAGGTCACTGGGCTACTTTTACAGAGATATTCTTAAGATATACATAAGTTTTCATGATAACAATATACTAGGTGAATATATTACAATGACAGAACAGTAAGGTACGTAATTCTGGCCTCACAAAACTCAAATAATACATCTTTTCTGTGAACTCTACCACGAATTAAAAACTTAATATCTATATGAAATTCAAGTACTTAACATTTTCATGATAAACAAATGCAATGTCTTTATTAAAGAAAACTAACGTCATGTTTAATTAATCCTCCATTGCAAAAAGAAATACCATAAGCAGACTAAGAATCATAAAAAAACAACATCCTCAGCCAGTATGAGGCTATTCTTTCTCCCTTTTTATTTTCCTTCATTCTTCTTCCTCTCCCTCCTCCTCTACTTTCTCCTCTCCTACCATCTCCCTCTGTTCTCCCTTTCCCCTCTTCCTCTCTTCTCCTCCCTTCCTCCCTGCCTTCCTTTCTCCATTTTGCTTTTAGGTTTGGTTTAAATATTGAAACCTTAGCAAAATGCAAATGTTTTACCTGGTCAATTTCCTTAAAACATAGAAGGTAACCATGACAAATATAAAAATAAACTTTAAGAAGAAAAACTGATGAAGGAAGATATTTAAATCTATATAATAAAATTTTTACTGTATTTGTACTTTTTAAAAATTATGCAGATTTTGTACATTCCTTATGCACATAAAATCATATATATAATTTGTGATTTTTATATTTTGTAAGCAGTTAAGTAAGTTTTCCATCCTCTTTAAATGCTTATGGGAATCTGGTTAGTTAAGTTCATACGATTTCATATGCTCTTTGAGTAGTCACTGTGGCTATATGGGGAAGCGTTCATATCTGAATTAATGTTAAAGACGTAACTTGTGAGGGCTGGGTGCAGTGGCTCACACCACCCACTTTGAGTCTCAGCACTTTGGGAGCCTGAGGCAGGTGGATCACAAGGTCAGGAGTTCAAGAACGGCCTGGCCAACATGGTGAAACCTCATCTCTACTAAAAACACAAATATTAGATGGGCGTGGTGGTGGGCACCTGTAATCCCAGCTACTTGGGAGACAGGCAGGAGAATCATTTGAAGCTGGGAGGTGGAGGTTGCAGTGAGCTGAGATTACGCCATTGCACTAGAGCCTGGGCCACAGGGCAAGACTCTATCTCAAAACAACAACAACAACAACAACAACTAACTTGTGAAATGAATTAAGTTAGCATTTAAAGATGAACGGTATCAAGTATCTGTCTTTGAACTAAGAAAATGTTACTAAACTTTTAAAAAGTATAGAATGCTCCAAAATTTTAATTTCAGGCATCCAAGTCTTTGTCCATCTGTGCTCTTTTTAGCTAACTTATTCTAGTAATTCCACTGCAATAATTGCTTACCTCCTTTGGGAGTTCTAGCCAATTCTTACCACCAGTTCTTCTTTATCTGTAACCCGTACATCCTCTAGCTCTTTCTTCTCTTGCTTTGATTCTGTAGTTCATCATTATAATCCTCACCTGCTGATAACATCTTTCTTACTAGACTGTTAAACTTCATT
Source organism: Colobus angolensis palliatus (assembly GCF_000951035.1). Lineage (NCBI taxonomy): Eukaryota > Metazoa > Chordata > Mammalia > Primates > Cercopithecidae > Colobus > Colobus angolensis. Next base: position 1,124,308 of record NW_012116977.1, read on the forward strand.
CCACCTGCATAGTCACACGAACAACCGAACATGACTAGAGCAGAATGCATTCTGAACTGAGTTAGTACGTTCTGAACTTTAAATATACGACACATTTCATGTTTCTTAAGCTGATTCAATATGTTTCCCAAGTCAATTTCATCTCTCAATTTCAAAAATAGAAATTCTGTATTATTTTGTCATGCTAAATATTTCTATACCTGTTCTGCCTCCTCATGCTACTGAGATTCTTAAATCTGTGCTTCAGAGAAGCATTTGAGATCTGTGGAGAAAATTCAGGTTTTCATAAACTAAAATGGGAAAATAAAATGAAATATTTTTACTAATATATAAGTGAAATTTAACCTTTTCTTCAACTAGGAATGTAGCAATAACCCTTGATGCCTTAACTGTGTCTTTGAAATTTATAGAAAGTGCCTATATTTAATAGCACATTAGAATTGTTGCCAATGTTGAAATATGTTGTATCTGCATCACTGCTTCAAAGTGATAATAAATTTAAAATCTGCCATTGAATCCTGTAATTGAATATATTAATACAAATTCACATTTATTGTTATGTCAAAACTTGTTTATATCAAAATTTGGAGCACTAATAATTTTTAGTATAATTATAAATTTTAGTATCTTTTATAATATTGTGTATTTTATGCATTTCTAAGAAGTCTATCAGAGAACTAAAAGATCTCTGACTTACACAAACATGAAATAAAGACCTGCTGACAATAATCTGACTTCTTAGTTCATAGAAGCAAAGAGAGAACAGAAGAGAGTTACTTCATCTTCCCCCTACGAAATCCATTCATCTTTGATCCATCTATTTTATCTAGCATTCTTATTTTCTGGTTTATTTCTAGTTTAAATGAAATCTCTAAACCAGCTACTAAGGCCAGACATTTCACTTATGCATAGGAATATTTTTCTCTTTATCTACTTAAGAAATTTGTCCTTGTGTGGATATCTTCTCTTTCATCATCATTTTTTCCTTTCTTACTTGCTGACTGAAATATATCAACAGTAAAAGGACCTCTAATATCTATTATATTTGAAATGCATAAATTTTTCAATGACCCCTATAATGTTCTTATTTCCTTTATTCTTTTTTTACAAGGCTCTTACTTGTAGATATTACATACTTTTTTGCTTATAACCTGTGTTCTTCACCGGAACAGGATCCATAAGAGCACTGCCTTTGTCTGTTTCCCTCCCCACCTACGACTGCTATCACTTCGTCTAGAATATGGTGGGAACTCAAAAAATATGCACTAGATGGAAAATTTTCTGTAAAAGGGAACCTCAAATAGGAAAGAAAACCATGTCTAATTTTCCCTGAATAGGTATATATAGTAATTAAATAGTTGGAACAATGGTAGCATCAGAAGATTACTTATTAATAATCTCTAAGTTTCAGAACACATGTGCAAAAGAATATCCCATTGTAATGAAAATAGGCCATTTGTTAAATGATAAAATATTAATCTCTAAAAGGATGGAAATGGAAGAATTGATCATCAATATTGATATTGGAAAACTGTTTAGGAATTGGTGAAAAGGGGCAGCTTCATGATCATGAGCATGCAGCTTGTGAAATCCACAGTCCTTCCCATATTAAAGGGCCCCAGCATTGGTTTAATGCTCTACCGTTGTCATCTTGAAATTCTTAATATTTTTTGATCCAGGGTTTCTACATTCTCTTTTTACCCTCGAATTGTGTAGCAAGTCCTGCTTGGAAATAAAAACTCAAACATTTGACCTATGCATTCCTTTGTTAGCTAGATAAATTTAATGCAATAATTGTTCTTACTCCAAATTTCTATTACACATAGACTAGGTGTTAGAGGCCTCTCTCATTTCCAAATTTTACTCTTGTGATAAGCTTTGGTAGGATTTTATTTAATGGAACATATTGGCAAATTCGTCAAGTAATAAAAATATTACTTAAAATAGATTAACTGTTTCCTCAGACCTTTTATATGTTTAGTCAGAATATTAGTTAGTAATAAAATTAAAATTAGTTTCCATAAAAATATTTAAAAGTCCAACATTTTAAACTAGGACTAAACTATTCAAAATGTGAACTTACTGAACATAAAATTTCCAAGTGAGAATGTTTATAACAGAGGTAATGTGCCTCTTCATTGAATAGGTTCATTTTATTATACATATTTTATGATTTTTGCTTTTATTGTGCTTAAAGCTTTTTCAGTTAACCACAAAATTATAGTACTGAAAAAATTATCATAATTTCTAATGTGTTTAATATCCTTTTTACTTTCAGAAGTTACTATTTTCATAAACTGTGATATGAAAAGCCTGAGCTACCTTAGTACCACCATATGTCTCAGGATCAAAAGAACAAAAACAAAAATGTTTAGTAGTCCTTGCCTTTGAAGGGCTATAAAACTTAAAACATGGCATTAAAATAGAAAGAATAGTATGCATACAGACAAAGACTTACATACAAATAAATTAACCGAGAGAAAAACATTACATGGTAAAGAAGGCTTACACATTTTGTGGAAGAGATATTGAGGATGTGCTTCTCTTTGGTTTTGATCTTAGTATAAGTCAAAGAAAAAAAAAGAAGAAGAAGAAATTTTAAAGAAACACCTTTCAGTATTACAGTTCTATGTCCTGGAAATTTGAACTAGTCTGATTATGTTAGTCAGCTTCTAGTCTTCAATCTGTCCCTAGGTAGTTTTATGATTTGAAAGATTTGAACTTCTTTGATGATTTGAACTTTTTTTTAGCATTGTGCTTTTTATTTGCAAAATGTGAGTTTTTCATCTTATCTTCTGTTCATTGAGTCTAAATGTTTCAGTATCTAAATCCTTATAGATTAAGTAGGATGAAAGAGAAGCCATTTGCAACTGAAGCAACGGAATTTGTGCTTCCATGAAAAGTGTCTTCTCTGATAGCTTTTAATCATTTTACTAATTCATGTATTATAAAACTATGTCTTCCCTGTTAGATTTTAATCATTTTACCAATTCCTGAATAAGTTATATATCCACAGTTTTAAATACAGAATTCTTGCACTTCAGTGGTTGTCTTATATTTGTCTTTTTATCCAAAAGCAATTTGCCTATTGCTTTGCAGTATAAGGTTATGAGTATATTTATTCCTCATAGATAAATACACTATTAATTGGTTTTTCTACTAGGAAACAACTTAAATATATTAATCTCCACTCTCGGGGCAATAAAGTAGTTTGGAAAGTTTCTACTCTGGTTAGAAATCCTAATGTCTTCTCTTCTGTCCACATACATTTTTATTAAACACAAAATGAATTATTTGGCTTCAGCTTCATTGTAGTTGATCTATTATGTCCTTTCAAACAGATTAAACATAAGAATTAGTATTATGATAACACAGAGGCAGAATTGTATCAGCCAGGTCATCCACCATTTACATATTAAACTTTTCATGGTGACAACTCAACTTTGATATTGTCTAAAATTATAAAGATTAGAATTACCCCTTTAAACTCTGCTGTCAGTAGGATCATATTAAAAATATGTGCTTACACATATATGTAAAAAAGCTTTTGTAGAATCTACCCTTTTCTGTTTAAAAAATATTTGTGTATGCTTAATGTATGACATGCATTCCTCAGTTTGTGAAGATAAGAGCAAATATGACTGCATATTACTGGATGTCAAGGGATGAATTGTGGTCTTCAAAAAGATTCATCTATACCATAATTCCTGTAACCTGTGAATATGTGGTAAAAGAAAGAATATTAGCTTATATTGCAAAGGAGATCTTTAAGTTAAAGATTTTGAAAGGAGTTTATCCTGGTTTATACAGGTGGATTCTAAGTGCAATGAGTGAGGCAGATGGAGGCTCGACAGACAGAACATGAAAAGTCTGTATAGAGATGGGAGCAGAAAATGAACTGATGAAGCCTCAAACCAAGGAATGCTAACAGCCACCAGAATCTGGAAGAAGCAAGAAATGGAACTCTCTCAAAGATTTTAGAGGGTGTGCTTCCCTGCTGACAACTAGATTTCAGACTTCTGGCCTTGAGAACTGGGAGAGAAAATCTAAAATCTGTTGTATTAAGCTACCGAGTTTGCAGTAATTTGTTGCTGTAGTCATAGGAAACTAATACACAAGATAAGTAAAAGGTCTTATAAAAGTATACAGAAATAACCCTGAATTCAGTACTGGGGTTCATTTTAGGCTTCATGATGGAAGTGATATCTAAGCTACTGTGAGATTTCTATATTCTTCTGCTCTGTGTCTCTTTCTTGATAACAATGTATTAGTTTTTATCGAGCTAAAAAATAAATATTCAGAAATATCTCAGCATCATTCTAATATTATAATTCTCAAGCTTCAGAAAACTAAAGAATTAACGGGAAATTTCTGAAAAATAAAGAATTATAGAATCTACCCTGTGATGGTTTATACCCTCTGGAGAACCATGACTAATACATACACAGACCTGCATTTAAAACTCACTGTAACTGAGGTCTTGCTCTGTCACCCGGGCTGCAGTGCAGTGGCATAATCAAGACTCACTTTAACCTTGAATTCCTCGACTGAAGTGATCCTCCTACCTCAGGCTCCCAAGTAGTTAGGACTACAGTTGCGTGTTACCACTCCTGGTTAATTTTTAAAAATTTTTGCAGAGGTGAGTTATTGCTATGTTGCTCAGGTCAGACTTGAACTGGTGGTCTCAAGTTATCCTCCTGCCTCAGCCTCACAGAGCATTGAGATTATAGAAATGAACCACCATGCCCAGCCTTGTGATTTATTTCTGATAAGGAAATATCACAGATAAATCTTAAGAAGTCACATAGTCTCAGGTCTTTGTACCATTCCTTGGTACAGGGTTCCTTAGCTTGAACTAGCATGGACTCTAACTCAGATCCTGAGCTCTGGGGTACCTTCCTTGACATTGTTTAAGCCTGTATGGTGATCTGGGACTGATTGGGCTTTTAGTGCTATTTTGGTTGGCTTCACCTAGCCCTGAGTGGGACCTCAGTGTGCTCCTTAAGGTGCTCTCTGAGGTGCTTCTTCTCTTTGAGGTGCTCTTCAATTCTCTATCCTCCAGGTGGCAGCCTGGCTCAGTATGATAATGCAGGTTATACTTAGCACACTGTCAGCACTCTGGGTTACTAAAGTCCAATCACTAATCTTCAGCTTGAGTCACATTTGTGACTCCCCATGTGGGTTCTAACATGACCATGTTCTAACCCTGGTGCCACTTCTGGTACAGCTCCCAAGAATTACAGTGGTTGCAATAGGTACTCCATAAGTTAGGCACCTGCTGCTTCTCATCCCCTCAAGGCAATCTCTTCACCATCTTCACAGGCTTTAGCCACATGTCAGATGGTCCTTTTAGGTTGCTGTGTTCCTATATATCAAGGAATAGTTATCTGTCCTCTGGCACAGGCTTAAGACATACAAAGAAGAGCAAATCCATTAGAGTTAAGAGAGGTCATCCCCATTGCTATGCAGTTGCTCTTTTTATTGCTCCCAATGCCATTCCTCTGAGTTTCTTGAGGGGTCACATTTTAGGAATGCAGAGTATATATCCTGAAAATTTTAGAAGACTTGATTGGAAGATGTAATGTTCTGCCTTTATGCTATAAAATTCTCATAGGCAAATTTAACAAAAAGAATGAATTCTCTTTTATATTATTTAACATACCCTAAGTAAGACTTGCATTATTGATCATTATCAAAGAAGCACACTCAAAAACTTGTGAGAAAGTTATCAGAAGCAAATGATCACTGCACAGTAGACCACACTCAGTGCCATTGAAAGCCTTTAAAGATGCCATTACAGATTGCACTGGTTACTTTAAAAAACTTGTATTGGTTTAATTCACACAGATTTCCAAAAAATGGGGATGTGATCAATAATTTATTAATTTTGTCTTCTGGGAAATATGAAATTTACCAGTATTAGTCCATTTAACAATAAAAGACAGAAATAAATATTTCCTGGATATAAACAGAAAGATATGGGGCCCAGACCCTGCAGAGAATCTTCACATGCACTAATTAGACATTAAGATAAGAAGTATGAAAACAGTTGTGATAATTTTATGTGTCAACTTAGCTAGGTTAAGGGATATCCAGATAGCCGATAAAACTTTCTTTCTAAGTGAGTCTGTGAGAGTGTTTCCAGAAGAGATTAGCATTTGAATCAGTGCACTGTGTAAAAACCCTGTCCTTATTAATATGGGTGGGCATGATCCATTCTACTGAGGGCCTACATAGAACAAAAAGGTGGAAGTAAGATGAATTCTCTCTCTGTCTTGGAGCTGGGACATTCATCTTTTCCTGCCTTTAGATATCAGGTTCTCAAGCCTTTAGACTCAGACTGAATTAAACCACCAGCCTTCCTATGTCTCCAGCTAGTGTATAATTTATCATGAGACTTCTTGGTCTCTATAAGTTGGTAAGTCAATTCTACAATAAATCCGCTCTTATCTATCTATCTATCTACCTATCTATCTATCTATCTATCTATATCTTACTGTATTATTGCAATTATATCAATGATTTAAAATAAAGTGGTACTTTATTAGTCAGAACGCAAAAGATAGATATGTGTTCTGACTAATGTAGTACCACTATATATAGATACTTGTTCTAACACTGTATCACTTTATTCTAAATCTGTGATAAATCCGTATATCTACCATAGACCCACTGGTTTTCTAATGTATATATGTTCATCAAATATTTGTATATAGAAAGAATTCTAGTTTAATGAGAGTTTTTAACATGAAGGAGTGTTGAATTTTATTGAAGGCTTTTCCACATCTATTGAGATAATTATGTGATTTATTTCATTGTTCCTGTTTATGTGATGGATTATGTTTATTGATTTCCATATGTTGAACCAGCCTTGGATCCCAGAGATGAAGCCAAGTTGATCATGGTGGATAGGCTTTTTGATGTGCTGCTGGATTTGGTGTGTCAGTATTTTACTGAAGATTTCCACATCAATATTCATCGGTGATACTGGTCTGAAATTTTTTTTCTTTTATTGTGTCTCTGCCAGACTTTGGTATCAGAATAATACTGGTCTCATAAAATAGTTAGGGAGGACTCCCTCTTTTTCTATTATTTGGAATACTTTCAGAAGGAATGGTACCAGCTCCTCTTTGTACCTCTGATAGAATTTGGCTGTGAATCCATCTGGTTCTGGGCTTAAAAAAAGCAAATCTGAGTGCTCTGTATTGGGTGTATACATATTTAGGATAGTTAGCTCTTCTTGTTGCATTGATCCCTTTA
>NW_012116977.1:1131734-1132112 GCF_000951035.1 Colobus angolensis palliatus
GTTTTGGTATAGGTTTCCTTCCTGTTTGATAGTTTTCCTTCTGACAGTCAGGACCCTCAGCTGTAGGTCTTTTGGAGATTGCTTGAGGTCCACTCCAGACCCTGTTTGCCTGGGTATCAGCAGCAGAGGTTGCAGAAGATAGAATATTACCGAACAGCGAGTGTACCTGCCTGATTCTTACTTTGGAAGCTTTCTCTCAGGAGTGTACTCCACCCTGTGAGGTGTGGGGTGTCAGACTGCCCCTAGTGGGGGATGTCTCCCAGTTAGGCTACTCAGGGGTCAGGGACCCACTTGAGCAGGCAGTCTGTCCCTTCTCAGATCTCAACCTCCGTGTTGGGAGATCCACTGCTTTCTTCAAAGCTGTCAGACAGAGTCGTT
>NW_012116977.1:1132162-1132718 GCF_000951035.1 Colobus angolensis palliatus
GGAGATCCACTGCTTTCTTCAAAGCTGTCAGACAGAGTCGTTTGCGTCTGCAGAGGTTCTGCTGCTTTTTTGTTGTTGTTGTTTAGCTGTGCCCTTTCCCCAGAGGTGGAGTCTACAGAGACAGGCAGGATTCCTTGAGCTGCTGTGAGCTCCTCCCAGTTCGAGCTTCCCAGAGGCTTTGTTTACCTACTTAAGCCTCAACAATGGTGGGCGCCCCTCCCCCAGCCTTGTTGCTGCCTTGTGGTTAGATCACAGTCTGCTGTGTTAGCAATGAGGGAGGCTCGATGGCGTGGGACCCTCCCAGCCAGGTGTGGGGTATATTCTCCTGGTGTGCTCATTTGCTTGAAGCACAGTATTGGGGTGGAAGTTACCTGATTTTCCAGGTATTGTGTGTCTCAGTTCCCCTCCCTAGGAAAAGGGATTCCCTTCCCCCTTGCACTTCCCAGTTGAGGCGATGCCTAGCCCTGCTTCAGCTCTCACTGGTCAGGCTGCAGCAGCTGACCAGCACCAATTGTCCAGCACTCCCTAGTGAGATGACCCCAGTACCTCAGTTGAA
>NW_012116977.1:1132768-1139463 GCF_000951035.1 Colobus angolensis palliatus
TTCTGTGTCACTCGCGCTGGGAGTTGGAGACTGGAGCTGTTCCTATTCGGCCATCTTGCTCCACCCCCCTTCATGGTCTTTTTTGATCTTTGTTGGTTTAAAGGACATTTTATCAGAGACTAGGATTGCAACCCTTGCTTCTTTTTTGCTTTCCATTTCCTTGGTAAATATTCCTCCATCCCTTTATTTTGAGCCTATGTGTGTCTTTGCAGGTGAGTTGGGTTACCTGAATACAGCACACCGATGAGTCTTCACTCTTTATCCAGTACGCCAGTCTATGTCTTTTAACTGGAACATCCCTCTAGTTTACATTTAATGTTAATATTGTTATGTGTGAATTTGATCCTGTAATTATGATGCTAGCTGCTTATTTTTGCCATTAGTTGATGAAGTGTCTTCATAATATTGATGGATTTTACAATTTGGCATGTTTTTGCAGTGGTTGGTCTTGGTTTTTCTTTTCCATATTTAGTGTTTTCTTCAGGCGCTCTTGTAAGGCAGGCCAAGTGGCGACAGACTCTCTCAGCATTTACTTGTCTGTAAATGGAACGTATCTCAAAATAATAAGAGCCATTTATGATAAACCCACAGCCAATATGACACTAAATGGGCAAAAGCTGGAAGCATTCCCTTTGAAAGCCGGCACAAGATGAGAATAGCCTCTCTCTTCACTTTTAATTCCACATAGTATTTGAAGATCTGGCCAGAGCCATCAGGCAAGAGAAAGAAATAAAGGCTATTCAAATAGAAAGAGAGGAAGTCAAATTGTCTCTGTTTGCAAATGACATGTTTGTATACTTAGAAAACCCTATCATCTCAGCCCCAAATCTCCTTAAGCTGGTAAGCAACATTAGCAGTCTCAGGGTACAAAATCAATGTGCAAAAATCACAAGCATTCCTATACACCAATAATAGACAAACAGAGAGCCAAACTATGAGTGAACTCCCATTCACAATTGTTACAAAGAGAATAAAATACCTAGGAATACAACTTCCAAGGGATGTGAAGGACCACTTCAAAGAGAACTATATTGCTCAAGGAAATAAAAGAGGACACAGACAAGTGGGAAAACATTCCAGCCTCATGGATAGGAAGAATCAATTTCATAAAAATGGCCATACTGCCCAAAGTAATGTACAGATTCAATGCTATCCCCATCAAGCTACCATTGACTTTCTTCACAGAATTAGAAAAAAACTATTTCAAATTTCATATGAAACCAAAAAAGACCCCGTATAGCCAAAAACATTCTAAGCAAAAAGAATAAAGTTGGAGGCATCACTCTACCTAAATTCAAACTATTCTACAAGGCTACAGTAACAAAAACAGCATGGTACTTGTACCAAAACAAATATTTAGACCACTGGGACAGAACAGAGGCCTCAGAAATAATGCCACACATCGATATCCACCTGATCTTTGACAAACCTGACAAAAACAAGCAATGGGGAAAGGATTCCCTATTTAATAAATGGTTTTAGGAAAACTGACTAGACATATGCAGAAAACTGAAACTAAACCCCTTCCTTATGCCTTATACAGAAATTAACTCAGGATGGATTAAAGGCTTAAATGTAAGATCTAAAACCATAAATACCCTAGAAGAAAGCCAAGGCAATACAATTCAGGACATAGGCATGGACAAAGACGTCATGACTAAAATACCAAAAGAAATGGCAACAAAAGCCAAAATGGACAAATGGGACCTAACTAACCTAAGCAGCTTCTGCACAGCAAAAGAAACTATCATTGGAATGAACAGGCAACCTACATAATGGGAGAAAATTTTTGCCATCTGTCCATCTGATAAAGGGCTAATACTCAGAATCTAAAAGGAACTTAGGCAAATTTCCAAGAAAAAAACAATCCCATCAAAAAGTGGGCAAAAGACATGAACAGACACTTCTCAAAAGAAGAAATTTATGCAGCAAACAAACATATGGGAAAAAAAGCTCATCGTCACTGGTCTTTAGATAAATGTGAATCAAAACCACAATGAGATACCATTTCACACCAGTTAGAATGGCAATAGTTAACAAGTCAGAAAACAACAGGTGCTGGAGAGGATGTGGAGAAATAGTAATGCTTTCTCATTGTTGGCGGGAGTGTAAATTAGTTCAACCACTGTGGAAGACATTGTGGCAATTCCTCAAGGATCTAGAACCAGAAATACCATTTGACCTAGCAACCCCATTACTGGGCATATACCCAAAGGATTATAAATCATTCTGCTATGAAGACACATACATATGTATGTTTGTTGCGGCACTGTTCACAATAGCAAAGACTTGGAATCAACCCAAATGCCCATCAATGATAAACTGGCTAAAGAAAATGTGGTGTACATGGAATACTATGCAGCCATAAAAAGGAATGAGCTCAGGTCCTTTGCAGGAACATGGATGAAGCTGGAAAACATCATTCTCAGCAAACTAACACAGGAACAGAAAACTAAACACTGCATGTTCTCACTCATAAGTGGGAGCTGAACAATGAGAACACATGGACACAGGGAGGGGAACATCACACACTGGGGCCTGTTGGGGGTTGGGGGCCAAGGTGAGGGATAGCATTAGGAGAAATACCTAACCTAGATGATGGGCTGGTGGATGCAGCAAACCACCATGACCTATGTATACCTGTGTAACAAACCTACACTTTCTGCATATGTATCCCAGAACTTAAAGTATAATTTAAAAAAAAGAAAGAATCTTGTACAAAATATTTGCTTTGAGTCCTTTCTGAGGCCAAAAGGAGCAACCTAAGTTTGGGAAAATCTGCTCTAATTCTATGACCAGCTACAAATTAGCTGGGCCCAATATGAAAATACAGTGTTCTGTTTTAAAATTATTATTAAGAATTTCATGTTGGCAAAGGAGTAGAGCATTAATCCATGTGCTGGACTTTTCTGAGGGCATAGGCCTCTGCAATTTCCCTCAAAAAGACAGGAAGCTGACTGTGGATATCACAATCATATAGAAATTTCTAACTCTCTCTCTCTCTCTCTCTATATATATATATATATATATACACACACATAAATTTTGAGTATATATATAGAGAGAGATATATTACATAGAGAGATATATATTAGAGAGAGAGAGAGAGAGAGACAGAGAGAGAGAGAGTTTCCTCACCCAACCAACCACATGCTTGAAAAATGTCTGAAATGGTGACTTCCAGAAGTTGATTTGACCATGTTCTCAACTGTGGACATTCTATCTAAATTTCAAGGTTCATTTAAAATGTTGCTAATGCCAGTATATCTTCACTGACTGACTGAATTGTGCAAAAGTTTCTGTGTTCTTTATACTTCTATGATTATCTTATGCCATGGAGCAGAATCTGTTTGTGAGATTTAATTCAATAAGACATGACACCTACCCTCAATTTTTTATTAACTTGGGGAGACAAGCACAGGTAAAAATATGTCAAATATATTAAAGAACAGTTTAATCATTTTTTACAAGCTTACAATGCAGGCAGAGTTTAAAGGGGGAAATTATCAAAGTAACCAGGACTAATAAAAATAACACTGAGCAGAATACTGAAGGATGGAAAAGTAATTACTCAGAGACAGATCATCAAGGGAAACTGGGAATCTTGAGAAAGAGAATAGACAATTTAAATAGAAATGTTAGAAAATAAACAGATATTGAAAAATTATTGGACTGTTGAACAAGGGAATAACCTGACAATAGTGTGATAAGAAGAATTATATGAGAGCAGAATTCAGTTGAAAGAAAGTGATTGGAGTAAGATGGAGGATATGTAAAGGGGCAGATGCAAAATTCTAGATGGGGAAGTGGTAAAATTATGAATTTGATGATTGGGGAAAAATGACAGAAATACATAGGTAAAGACAAAATCATCTGAATTTCCAGTAGCAAACATGGCAAGGCTTGGTAAAATTACATATAAGGAAATGTTAGGATGATTCACAGATGAGACTGAGAGAATGATTGAAGTGGTAAATCCGTGAAGCAGTACATGCATAGCTTCAGTGTAGCTCCACAGGTTCTCAAATGTTTCCACACATAAAGAATGCTAGGTATTCCCTCAAATGTTCTTAAATACGAGAGAACCCTTTCCTAGTTATGCCATTCTGGGAATCAAATATTATTGACCATCTTAAAATTATTCATTTTAATATTGGTTTCATGAAATTGATTTTTAAGTCTAAATACCAGTAATTTTCAATTCGAACTAAAGTTTCTTAACCCTAAAGGGTACATTGTTTCAAAGTGCCCAAGAAAGCATATTATGATATGCTAAACATAAAGCAAAAGGAATTGTAGTAATGTAACTTAATTGCACATACGCTGGATTATAAATATAAAAGAAAAGAAGATCAATGTAAACTAAGAGTAATTTATGGTTACATGTTTATTGCTTTTTTGCTCTTAGAAGATTTCAGTGGTTAAATTTGAATCCCAAAAGCTATCTTCACTTAAATGTAATATTGATTGTTAAAATAATATATTGAAATATAATACATAAGTATGACAAAAGGTAAACTGTGTTTCATTACATTAGTTTCTTTTGAACAATTATATTCTAGTTAAAGTATATTGTTCACAGAAGGGCAAAAAAAGATGTGTATGCTGTTCCTTGGCACATATCAGAAGATTCCACAATTTATTCAGGCCTCAGTGATATGTTTTGATGACTCTCTTTACAGTTGAGTCATAACATTTTTGTAAATCACAACTGCAATTACCCCAAAAAAGGGCTTAAAATATTTTTACATGTGCTGAATCCTACCATTATGCTGATTTTACAGTTTTAAGGATGAGAAATTTAAATACTATATTTAAATTGTATTCTTTATAAAAGTGTTAAAAATTAAAACATAGAAGATGAAAATGCAAAAAGGAATGAAAATATTAAATATTCAGGAAAGTGTTTTGAAAACTATTAGAGAATAGCATTGTTACATGTAACTGATTTAAGTAAAGGTCATTAGAAAGAGGTGTCCAAAAGGTTAGCATAATGAGACTGTGTTAAGCTATTGCAGCACTGGGATTCCTAGGAAAGCCATGACCAATGTGGAATGCTCTCACCGTTTTAAATAAAGCTTCATATGCCTTATATACGTGGGAATTCTCTTCAGGAGCATACTGCCTGGCTTCAATTGTCATTATATGGCAGAGGGAGAGAAGGGATTTCTGAGGGAGCCAGAGCCTAAACTATTCAGAGCTTTAGAGAGTAAAGTCAACATCTTGGAATTGCACTTTTAAGCAAATGGGTAGGCAGTGCAGACTGTGGAAAATTGGTATTATGCACTCCCTGTGGCTTGTATCATTTAGTCACTGAGCCACAGAATTTAGCCTAGGTAGAAGTTTCTGGGTGGTACTGAAGGCTGGGACTATACTAAGGGAAATAAAGCCGATGTTCATCCAAGCATACATTCAATCCAAACTTTCTAATCCTTTGTATGAATGCAATGTAAATGTAAAATCTAAAGGAAAACCTCAACAATTATAATCGAAAAATAGAGAAGATGTTGGAAGTTAAAGGCCTCATCCTCAGTTTAAATCTGCTTTCACTAAATAATTCTTGTATGAGCAGATGTGAAGGAGACAAATGCCAACATGTACATTTTTCTGCCAGTCAAGTATTGATTCTTCCTTGTGAAATAATCATAATTCTCATAGAAGTGGATAAGATGAAACTATTTGTAAACCACTTAGTTCATGTTTTCCACTTGGCATGTACATACTTCATAACTGGAAAAATCACATTCATTTGTATAGTAATAGATACACAAAAAACCCTAGGCAAAAAAATACAATATTTGACATATTTTTAGCTATATGCTACTATTGGCTCATTTTTCAATCTTAACATTGTCTATATTTTCTAAAAATTCTATACTCAAAGTATTCTTTCCAAACCAATGCCTTCTATTAAACATACACTTTCCCCCACATAGGGAAATATATGCAAGGTATTAAGTAAAAACATTGCATTTTCCAAGAGTATTGATAGTTTGAACACTTATAATTGGTTAGGATTTTATTGATTAAGGAAAAGAGATTTCAGGGATCCAGCTATGCGCTAATTTTATGACCCTCCTTTGTGAAGAAACTGTACAGAATATTTAGTCAATTCTGCTTCTGTAGCCCAGCTAACTATTGGTGACTGTTCTGATTCCTCTTTTCCACACATTGGAAAAAGGTTTCCTAGTAATTTATTTTTTGTATTTAGTGGACAATTAGAATAAAAATAGCACAAACATTTGAAGTCGTCAGGCCAAACTAGAAAGCAATGGTAACAAGGATTCAGATAAAGTTATTTTCCTTGCACATGATCACTAAAAGAAAAAACAGTGCAAAGATAATACATAAGATCCAATGTCAGTTCCCCACATTAGTGGGTAGCTTTCTACTATGGCCCTTGTTCCTAATAGAAGAGTTCAGCTGGGTTCAGTGGCTTAGACCTATAATCCCAGCCGAGGTGGACAGATCACGAGGTCAAGGGATCGAGACCATCCTGGCCAACATGGCAAAACCCTATCTCTACTAAAAATACAAAAATTAGCTGGATGTGGTGGCACAGATTGCAGTGAGCTGAGATGGCACCACTGTACTCCAGCCTGGGCGAGAGAGTGAGACTCCATCTAAGAAAAGAAAAGAAAAGAAAAGAAAAGAAAAGAAAAGAAAAGAAAAGAAAAGAAAAGAAAAGGAAGGAA
>NW_012116977.1:1139513-1139864 GCF_000951035.1 Colobus angolensis palliatus
AAAGAAAAGAAAAGGAAGGAAAAGAAAAGAAAAGCTCCCAATCTTTTGTTGTCTTGGCATAGTATACAGAGATATATCAGGTTAGAGAAATCTAGATATAGGGGATTATTGCTAAAGGAGGAGGAAGTAATCTTACACATCCATCCAACAAATGTAGAGAAATAGTTCCAGTGCCACTCAAATACTCCTTTTTGTATTTCGTTTTCTGTCATCAAGTCTACTTGGGAGTTGGTGCAGTAAGAGCATCACCTACCATACCACAGGAAGGGAAACTATAAAAAGTGCCACTATTTGTTCCTTTCTCTTGGAGGTCAATATCCCATCGTGGCAGAAATGTAGTAGGTAGTTGTA
>NW_012116977.1:1140708-1142524 GCF_000951035.1 Colobus angolensis palliatus
AACATACATGTGCATGTGTCTCTTTATAGTAGAATGATTTATAATCCTTTGGGTATATACCCAGCAATGAGATTTCTGGGTCAAATGGTATTTCTGGTTCTAGATCCTTGAGGAATCGCCACATTGTCTTCCACAGTGGTTGAACTGATTTACACTCCCGCCAACAATGAAAAAGCATTCCTATTTCTCCACATTCTCTCCAGCATCTGTTGTTTCCTGAATTTTTAATGCTTGCCATTCTAACTAACATGAGATGGTATATCACTGTGGTTTTAATTTACATTTCTCTAATGACCAGTGATGATGAGCTTTTTTTCCATACATTTCTTAGCCTCATAAATGTCTTCCTTTGAGAAGTGTCAGTTCATATTCTCTGCCCACTTTTTGATGGAGTTTTTTTTTTCTTGTAAACTTGTTTAAGTTATTTGTAGATTCTGGATATTAGCCCTTTGCCAGATGGAAGTATTATCGCATTCTGTAGGTCACCTGTTCACCCTACTTAGAACCAACCCAAGTGCCCATCAATGATAGACTGGACAAAGGAAATGTGGCACATATATATCATGGAATACTATGCAGCCATAAAAGGATGAGTTCATGTCTTCTGCAGGGACATGGATGAAGCTGGAAACCATAATTGTCAGCAAACTAACATAGAAACAGAAAACCAAACACCGCATGTTCTCCCTCATAAGTGGGAGTTGAACAATGAGAACATACGGACACAGGGAGAGGAACATCACACACTGGGGCCTGTTAGTGGGTGGGGGGTTAGGGGAGGGATAGCATTAGGATAAATGCCTAACATAAATATGAGTTGATGGGTGCAGCAAACCACCATGGCACCTGTATACCTATGTCACAAGCCTGCACATTCTGCACATGTATCCCAGAACTTAAAGTATAATATAAAAAATTTAAAAATGGACAATAAAGGATGACTCAGAAACAGGAGCCAAGACACTCAGTACGAGGGCATAATCTGTAGCGATACCTCACCTCCTGAGCTGTGGAACTTTTCTGTGTGCACTTCACTGGATTTAGTATTGTTAGGGGTCAGTGAAGAGTATAGTTTTCCACACCCCCTTCTCTTTTGGAATGCAAGTGCCTATCTTAGTTCTAGGGTTCCCTGTGTCATCTCACTATTGTATGTCAAATGTGTATGTGTGTTTGAAAGCAGATAACTTATGTCTTTATATAACAGATGTGTAAATAAAAAGCATAACACTTAGAGGATCCTCATCTGCAACTGACCTGATTCAGATGATGAGAGTTTAAGCCTGCTGGCCTAAAGGAATAAAACTTTGGGAATGAGATATGTGGCATAAATGAGTGCGTGAATTGTTAGAGCTCAAAGGGAGGACTATGGTGACTAGTTTTCAAACATGGTCTCTCAATAAACCATATCTCCTATATTAATGTCCTTAGGTAGTTCTCTTCAATATCAAACCTGTGCTTGTATATGACTTGTCTGAACTGGCAGTATGTGGCAGAAATTATGCCCTGCCAATTTTGAGCTAGAACCTTAAGAAACCTGACATCTTTCGCTTATACCCTTTTGGAATGCTACATAAAAATTTCAACTATCAAATTGGAGTGGCCATGTAAAAAAAGGAGAGTAGTGTAACTGCATTGAGAGAAGACTAACTCTCTAGTTTTCCAGCTGATTCCAGACATCCTAGTGTCCCAGCTGAGCCATATTCCTGCTGTACCTTCCAAGTGTCCAGATGACTCCAGTGCCATTCAAGAAATGCTGAGCAAAAAACTGTGCAGATGAGGTGGGAGGATCACCTGAGCCCAGGAGGTCCAGACTGCG
>NW_012116977.1:1143874-1145364 GCF_000951035.1 Colobus angolensis palliatus
ATTTTTATTGGAATGCTTTTAATGCAAAGTTACTGGAAATTTTAAATTTAACTTTTCTAATTTCCCCTCAACTGTTGGTTGTCTCATTTATATTAAATCTATGTCTGCAGTAGAGTAAAACAACTGATAAATTCTAACAACTGATAATATAGGAGTCAAAGGAGTCAACCCTAAATAAACAGACAAATAAACAATCTGGTTAATGAAGACAAAACGTTAGGTTTTATTAAGTGTTCATTTTCCAGGAATAGATTTTTCTGTTAAAAGTTCTAAATACTACATTATTATAATCAAAGTATCAAAGCAAAGAAAATTGCCTTAAATGTTATTTGTAGTTAAAACACTAATAGCAATGGATTGAGAATCAGACTGGCATCAGACTTCTCATCAGCAACTGTGTTTGTTGAGAAGATAATATAATAATGCTTTAAATTTCTTATGGAAAAATCTTTCAAACTAATATTCAACTATTTATCAACTTTGGACATTCAAGAGCTCACAAGCTTCACCCTTTACAAATATCTTAGGAAGTTCTATAGAATTCATTTTCCAAAATGAGATACTAAACCAAAGTAAAATACATGAGTCCAGAATGTATAATACACCTCCCAGTGAGTAGACAGAATCTTATAGAATAACAGATCTGCAGTAAGGCAGAAGATAATTTATTTCAGATTAAATTTGAAAGAGAACTCCAGTAGACAGCCTATTTTCAACCAATAACTTCATAAAGTGGCAAAGTAAAAACAATAGCAAACAAATTTAAAGAATACAGATATTTGGGTCAAAATTATTGAATTTGATGAAATCAAATTAGCCAAGAAATAAATTAAATTAGAGAATCTTCGTTTAAAAGTCATACATAGTAAAAAGTGCTATTAAAGCAATCGCAAGAACTAGATTTGGAAGGATGGGCTTAACAAATTGTTTCTTTAGCCTTAGGATGCTTGAAGACTTAATTCTTATTCTAATTCTTCTTAACTCTAACTCAAGGTATTTATACCTATATCTTTGGAAATACTTACATTACTATGTATTGACCTAGTAGCTGTATCTCACTGTCAATATTGGTGGGTTTTTTTTTTTTGGTCTAATTTGTAATCAGTTAATAACTTATAATTGATTATTAGTTACAGCAGCACAAGAGGATCGGACCACATACTCATTAGGATCCTACTTGACTAGATAATTCAAAAACTGAAGAGATCTCATAGCTGATGGCATCACTGTGTTGAGGTAACCATTACTTATCTAGCCTTGTTCCTGTGACTACATGTGTCGAAAATGCTGTGCAATTCAATAACCTCAGCTGCTGTGCTTGGGGTCCCTGAGGTTTTTGCTCTACTCTTGCTGCATAGACTGTATCACCTCCCTGTTATCCTTCCTAACAGTGAAGTAAACTTTTTAGGGAGAAACCTAATGTGTTAGCTCTCTTTGTCCAAGAAGCAAATGCCTACACCCAATTACACATGCAAGAGCTTTACTGGTTA
>NW_012116977.1:1148939-1195913 GCF_000951035.1 Colobus angolensis palliatus
AAACACTTTAAACTCAACCTTTGTAAGACTCTAAGAAGAGATTCCAGCTAGGCTATGCCTGAACATCTTATTTACAGAAACTATAAAGTAATAAATGGATGTCATTTTAATCTACTAAATTTGTGAAACTTTGTAATGCTGAAATAGACAACTGATGCAGTTTCCATGCCTGTGGAAAAAGCGTGTGAAAGCTCGCATGCAGTAACATTGGTTATAGCTCTGTAAACAGGAAAGCCAAATTCATACTTGGAATGTCTATTCATTCCTAGGAAGACCAACCTAGCTCTTCTATAAAAGTGAAGGCCCAGTGTAGTCTATTTGCTGCTAAGTAGCTTGCTGGTATACTTGAGGAGTAGCATCTTATCAGTGCTTCAGAGCAGGTCTCTGTTCATGAAAAATTGGGTATTACAAAGAGACTGTAGCTAGGTTGGTCTTGGTTAGTGAATGTCAATGTTGCTGAGTAAATTATTTGTGTTTGTTAGTGCCACTGCACTGTGAAGTCAGGTTCTATTGCTAAATAAGACACACAGAACATAAATGAAAATACTTACAAATATATAGTTTACTCCAGGAAAAGAGTACAGTGTATTAGTGACAGTATTAAAGTAAACATACGCATTATAGCCAAATGCTAACTCATAGCGAGGGATCTAGAGACATCAGGTGTGAGCACCTATTTTAATCCATCTGAAAAGCCCATGAATGGATGCATTTTTTTCTTGGATCAGGAACCACCAATATGTGCAGGGAACACCTTGGAATTCGAGAGCTCAAAATGGTATCTTGGCTGAAGACTTTTTATTTGGCTGCCTCTGCAACATATTTATGCTACATAACCAGTTTTATCAGCGGAATCCTCCAGGGTGTCACTGAAACCAGGTGCAAATCATCAATCTCATTGTTATTAATAAACAATCCCAGCTAACTGGAATGAATGGTCCAGAAACTCTTCAGACCCATGGTTGCAAAGCAACACTATTAATCAGTTATATTTTGTGCCTTGAGTAGGGTCATTGTCATAAACAAACTTTAGCAAAGCATCCCAAGATAATTACAAACCTGCTATAATTAACCTTGAAAACACAGACACGGCCAGTCTATTGGTGCATGCCAGTTCAAAATAGCATATGATGAAGTCTGGCTAACATCAACTGGCCAGCTCATTCTGTTTGTTTAGTAATCCAGTGACACTTCCATGCTGGTGTTTTATAATGAGCATCCGCACTTGGTGTTAATTTCCACATGCCACCCATCCATGTGACTCTATCCAGAGAAATTTGTCTCTGATTTGTCTCTCCTTTTCTTCTAGGCCTCTGGCCAGATGAGTTGTAACTGGCCAGAAATCTACATAGACCTTGGAGCAGTTCTACTACCACATAAATTAGAAAACTAGCACTTTCATCAGCTCTGACTGCTGGGAGATAATTTCTTTCAACTGTGATCCATGGCCAACCGAATGTGGCTGTAATGCTGATGCCATTCATGTACACTTAGCACCCACATACTGAGTGAACCCATTCATAAGTGAACCTGGGGCTTATTCCTTCTTCTTCAATGGAACACACAGGGACATCCATACAAAGAGAGATGTGAAGTAAGAAGGTTTTTGTTTGTTCGTTTTGTAACTAGAGTGGTAAGAATAAGAATCTGGGCTACCCAGCCAGGAAAGTGTGTCTGTGTCCTGTTTCTCAAGCTTAGTCCAGGATATATAATTTCACATTATGACTACTAATTAGTCTTTCCAACCTCATAACTTGCTGAATCTGGCCGAAAGCAGCTTATAATATCAGTTCCATTTGCACAATGACTTGCTGCTTAGGTGTTCTGTCTCTACTAGTGATATGGTTTGGTTGTGTCCCCACCCAAATCTCATCTTGAATTGTAACTCCCACAATTCCCTGTGTCATGGGAGGAACCTCAAGGGAAGTGATTGAATTATGGGGACAAGTCTTGCTCATGCTATTCTCATGATAGTTAATAAGTCTCATGAAATCTGATGGTTTTGAAAATGGGAGATTCCCTGCACAAGCTCTCTCTTTGCCTGCTGCCATCCATGTAAGATGTGACTTGTTCCTCCTTGCCTTCTGCCATGATTGTGAAGCCTCCCCAGCCATGGAGAACTATAAGTCCATTAAACCTCTTTTTCTTGTAAATTGCCCAGCTTGGGGTATGTCTTTATCAGCAGCATGAAAATGAACTAATACAGTAAATAGGTGCCAGTAGAGTGGGGTGCTCTGAAAAGATACCCAAAAATGTAAAAGCGACCTTGGAACTGGATAACAGGCAGAGGTTGGAACAGTTTGGAGGGCTCAGAAAAAGAAAGGAAAATATGCAAAAGTTTGGAACTTCCTAGAGACTTGTTGAATGGTTTTGACCAAAATGTTGATAATGATATGGACAATGAGATCTGCTGAGGTAGTCTCAGATGGAGAAGAGGAATTTGTTGGGAACTGGAGCAAAGGTGACTCTTGTTATGTTTTAGCAAAGAGAATGGCAGCATTTTGCCCCTGCCCTAGAGATTTCTGGAACTTTGGACTTCAGAGAGACGATTTAGGGTATCTGGTGGAAAAATTTTCTAAGCAGCAAAGCATTCAAGAAGTGACTTGGGTACTGTTAAAGGCATTCAGTTTTAAAAGGGAAACAGAGCATAAAAGTTCAGAAAATTTGCAGTCTGACAATGCATTAGAAAGGAAAATCCCATTTTCTGAGAAGAAATTCAAGCCTGCTGCAGATATTTGCATAAGTATCGAGGAGCTGAATGTTAATCACCAAGACAATGGGAAAAAAATGTCTCTAGGGCATATCAGAGAATGTGAGGCAACCCCTTCCACCACAGGCCTGGAGATCTAGAAGGAAAAAATGATTTTGTGAGTGGGGCTAAGGGTCCCTATGCTGTATGCAGTCTAGGGACTTGGTACCCAACATCCCAATTGCTCCAGCTGCGACTAAAATGGGCCAAGGTACAGCTAGGGCCTTGGATTCAGAGGCTGCAATCCCCAAGCCTTGGCAGCTTTCACACAGTGTTGAGCCTGCGAGTGTACAGAAGTCAAGAACTGAGGTTTGGGAACCTCTGCCTAGATTTCAGATAATGTATGGAAATACCTGGATGCCCAGGAAAAACTTTGCTGACGGGACAAGGCCTTCGTGGAGAACCTCTACTAGGCAGTGCAGAAGGAAAATGTGGGGTCAGAGCTGGCACACAAAGTCCCTGCTGGAGCACCACCTAGTGAGGCTGTGAAAAGCAGGCCACTGTCCTCCAGGCCCCAGAATAGTAGATCCACTGACAGCTTGCACCACATGCCCTGCTGGATTTTGGACTTGCAAGAAGCCTGTAGCCCCTTTGTTTTGGCCAGTTTCTCACATTTGGAATGGCTGTATTTACTCAATGCCTGTACCCCCATTCTATCTAGAAAGTATCTAACTTGCTTTTGATTTTACAGGCTCACAGGCAGAAGAAACTTGCCTTGTTTCAGATGAGATATTGGACTGTGGCCTTCTGAGTTAATGCTGAAATGAGTTAAGACTTTGGGGGACTGTTGGGTAGTCATAACTGGTTTTGAAATATTAGGACATGAGATTTTGGAGGGGCTGTGGGGAATGATATGGTTTGGCTCTGTCCCTACCTAAATCTCATCTTGAATTGTAACTCCCACAATTCCCATGTGTTGTGGGTGGAACCCAGTGGGAGGTGATTGAATTATGGGGACAAGTCTTGCCTATGCTGTTCTCATGATAGTTAATAACTCTCATGAAATCTGATGGTTTTGAAAATGGGAGATTCCCTGCACAAGCTCTTTCTTTGCCTGCTGCCATCCACGTAAGATATGACTTGCTCCTCCTTGCCTTCCACCATGATTGTGAGGCCTCCTCAGCCCTGTGGGACTGTAAATCCATTAAACCTTTTTCTTTCGTAAATTGCCCAGTCTCAGGTATGTCTTTATCAGCAGTGTGAAAACAGACTAATACAACTAGGCTTCAGTGACATGCCAGAAACTCTTCTGCGAAAGCTATATAAGCCTAACCTGCAGAGATTATGTTCTTGCACAGGACGAGACTACTTTCAGAGTTATATTTGGCCTTGTCCAATATTGTAGCTTTTACTCCACAGGCTAAGGAATCAATGTAGGAATTATTCCTACTGGCAAGTCTCACAGTACTAATTACACCCTTGTGGATTAAGGGATTGACTACTAGATAAGTCTGCAGACCTAGTTGGCTCACTGTTAACTACTTTAGCTGGGACTTCATTTTTCCTTATCCTTATAAGACCCACTTCTAATAAAGGAGCTACAAAACATTTGTGTCTCTGAGTGGCAGTGTCAATCAGACCTTTTGTCTGATAATCCTCACAGTAACTGGAGTTACCCTTTCCCCAGTGTAGTACCCTCTGAGCATATGGTTGTAGTCTTTGGTGAAAGACTAGGGGAGCCATTGCAGTAAATAATAGCTGTGATATTAAAATAGATATACTTTGTATATGAAGAAATATTCAGGTTTTGGTGGCCAGAAGGAAAGACTGACTCACAATATCTGTGTTTCTTTTCCATAGAAAAAAGTGATTGCCCTGAAATTCCTTGTGAGCTAGATAAATCGTCTTCAAGCCTAGAGAGAAAGAGTGTTTGTGCTTTCTCTGCATTCTCCTGACACTTTCCCCAGCAGAATGCAGAGAAAGACGATGCCCTGGGGTGGAAGTTTTTCAAAGTGTGTAACATTAGCAGGATCTAGAAATATGCTAGAAGCAAATTACCTGGCCTGCCTCTAACTTTGTGAATAAAAAACTACTGGGTGGGAGGACATACGGGGTGAAAGCAATCTTTGTGTCAATATGTTTTCCAGTTACTTTGAGGTCACAGCAAAATTC
This sequence comes from Colobus angolensis palliatus, assembly GCF_000951035.1. Taxonomy (NCBI): domain Eukaryota; kingdom Metazoa; phylum Chordata; class Mammalia; order Primates; family Cercopithecidae; genus Colobus; species Colobus angolensis. The sequence goes on from NW_012116977.1 coordinate 1,153,801, forward strand.
AAAAATGCCAGCCCTAAGGGACTATAGAGACAAAGGTTGGCAGGAGACTAGAGCACTGAGTCACCACATACAACAAAGCCCCTGCTAGTCAAGAGCAGCGCTATGAACTGTGAGTGACAAATAGATTCCCTTTTTAGAACTGTTGTATAATTTAAGCCTATTTTTATAGTAGTTTTGGATTACCATAGCTAATACAAAGACAAAATAAGAAAATAGTGATGAAGTATACTTTGAAAAAGACAACTAGCTAAGAATAGATGAGGTAGGATCATAACCAATGTGGGCACAGATGTAGCAAATGATTGAGTTAGGAAAAATTTTACAGTCTGTGTAACCTGATAGTGTATTTGCAGTTTGAAAATAATCTTTAAAAATAAAAATGGTTTTAAAACAATCTGCTTTCATTACATATATGGAATTATGTTATAGATTTAAGATAGTCTATTACTTTGTGTATTTGTCTATGTGTGTACATATGAATTTAATTATTTATTTTTAGCAATGTGTTATATTTGTATCTCTATGTGAACAACTGATGTGTTGCTTCCAACTGACATGTAGTATTTTACGCTGTGCATGCATCCTATTTTATTTGTATCCTTTCCCAGGAAAGGAAAGTCAGATTGGGGGGTACAGCATCCAAACATGGAAAGTAAAGCAGGAATTAGAGAAAATGTGCAAGATATGAGAAAGTGATAGGAAAGGGTGTATACAAGTTTTTAATTATTTTAATTTAAAAAATTGTCCAACTTTAATTCATATTACATTTGATCTGTACAATTGATTAAACTACATAGTTTTGCAAAACTAACACGTATTGGGTAACATACAAACCATAAGCATCATTATTGTACTTGGTTACTATAGACTAGACTAATATTTTGTGGATAAATGTAATCACCAATGTTTGTACCAATCTGAGTCAAAAGCCAGAAATGTTTTATATTAAATGACAGTTGTCCAATTCACAATTCATTGGTTATGGAGTTGTAGAGATTTGTCTTATTCGCCTATGGAGTTTTTTTTTGTTTTCTTCCAAACAATTAATACTTCAAAATTGAAATGTTTCTTAAAGAAATTCATGGCAACATTTACTTCATTTCACAGAAAATATTTTAAGACATTTTTGTAGCAAACACATATATTATATAGCAAAATGTAATGTTACACACACAGACACACAAAATGAAGTAAAAGAGAAAATTCTGATAAAAGTTCTTTGCATGTGGAAGATCCCTTCAGGCTATAAACCAGCAGTGAAAGTTTACTTTTCTCCAGCATTAAGGACACTGTCTTAATACATTTTAAAATGCATTGACTTAGGGAAGCCTGTCATTTCATCAAGAAAAGAGCTAAATGGAGCCTGACTCTTTGGGCAACAAATGGCAAGGTGATTTTTAGTATAGCATTTATTTTTATAAAAAAATGTCATTTCTAAATATCTTGAATGAGACAACAAAGCAAAATATATTCTACATAGTGTTTTCAATGATTTATTTAGGTAAGGTACTGATTTTTAAAAATTTTACTCCTAGCACTTTGGGAGTCTGAGATGGGCCGATCATGAGGTCAGGAGTTTGAGACCAGACTGGCCAACATGGTGAAACCATGTCTCTACTAAAAAATACGAAAATTAGTGGGGTGTGGTGGCGGACACCTGTGTCCCAGCTATTCAGGAGACTGAGGCAGGAGAATTGCTTAAAACCAGAAGGCAGAGGTTTCAGTGAACCGACATTGTACCACTGCACTCCAGCCTGGATGAAAAAGTGAAAATCCATCTCAAAAAAACAGAAAAAAAAACAAAAACAAAACTTTACAATGGTGTTTAAAAACATCACAAGAAACATACCCAATACAACTATTCTTCAAGGCATACACTAAATGAAAATTATTGCTGCCTTTGTTCTTCACTTAATAATTAATATTTATTTTTATTTCAGAGTTTTCTGTATATCAAACTTGAAGTGTAGAGGTTTCAAAAAAGTTACAGCTCTTAATGTATGTGCAATCTTCCATTAGAAAATTATTGGACTAGGCATGTGGAATCACAACTCTAATCCCAGAACTTTGGGAGGCTGAGGCAGACGGCTCACTTGAGGTCAGGAGTTTGAGACCAGCCTACCCAACATGGCAAAAACCCATCTCTATGAAAAATACAAAAATTAGCTGGGCATGGTGGTGCATGCCTGTTATCCCAGCTATTTGGGAGACTGAGTCAGGAGAACCACTTGAACCTGGGAGGTGGAGGTTGCAGTGAGCCAAGATCATGCCACTGCACTCCAGCCTGGGTGATGGAGTGAGACTCTGTCCAGAAAAAAAAAACAACTTTATTTTTTTTTAGTTGATATTTCACTAAAATAACACTTTGGTTTGGGTAGTGTTGACATTCACATTCCACTGAGTAATTCCTCTAACTTCATGGAAAGTCTCTCATTTGTTTTCATTTTTTAGAAATTTGTAGGCATTATGTTTTTTTTTTCTTTCCTTTTGGTGTAATATTATTTTTTTATACTTTAAGTTCTAGGGTACATGTGCATAACGTGCAGGCATTATGTTTTATTTTTCATTTTAGAGTGTAAATATTGTATAATTGTTTCCAAATTTATGTTCAGTACTTCACTTGAAGAAAATATTTACTAAATATGTTATATTTAAATTTTTTGGTGTATAGAGTATTCATATGAAACTGTGGACATGTCTACATATTTTAGAGAATAATGACTAACTCCTATGTGCAAATGCAGTTTATCAAATAAATTTTTTGTTGCTTTTTTTAGGGTCTTACTCTGTCTCCCACACTGGAGTTCAGTGGCACAATCTAGGCCCACTGCAATCTCCACATCCTGGGTTCAAGTGATTCTCCTGCCTCAGCCTCCCTAGTAGCTGGGATTACAGGTGTGTGCCACCATGCTTGGCTAATTTTTGCATTTTTAGTAGAGACATGATTTCACCATGTTGGCCAGGCTGGTCTCAAACTCCTTACCTCAGGTGATTCACCCACCTCGGCCTCCCAAAGTGTTGGGATTACAGGTGTGAGCCATCATGCCCGGACAAATTAATATTCATCTTATTTTCTTCTATCTCTATAACCATTTAAATAAATGCCTTTCCAACAGTATCAAATAGTTATCATTTTAGTTATATCATATTAGGTTAGGTTTTTCTGAAAATTCAATCTGTTATAATGCTAATATATTTTCAAGCATGATTACTGTAGAGATGTATTTTTAAATTTAATTGTGTTAAATATGTATCTTAATGAAGTGTCTTATCTCTACTGGTTTTTTCAGTTGATTTTCTTCTAGAGTTGAGGTGGAAAATTCTTTATATTTGCAAATAATCATCATTATATAACTAAATTTCTAATATTTATTCAAGTCTATTATTTTCATCTTCTTAGCTAAGAGCAATGTTAAACTTTTGATGGCAGTTATCCTTTTACCGCCTCTCAATATTATAAATAATGTCAAAAGAGAGTGCAAGAGATGAAAGACAAAGATCTATTTGTGAAAACAGAGTTTTTTCTTCAAATGATTTTTCATTAGATATCAATATGCTTTTCTTATTTAATGTAATAAAATATATGAAATGAGTATCTCAATACTAACTATTCCACAACCCATAAAGGAACCATTTCTTCATGGCACATTTATTATTCTTTTTGCACACTGTAAGCTACTAGGAGGTAATATAATGCTTAGAACTTCTGCATCAATATGTGTAAGTGATATTAATCTGTGTAATACCATTATGTATTTTTGCCATTATATTTTTATTTCAGGTAAATTTAACTTTGTAAGTAAATGCCATTGGCAACTTTCTTTATGCCCTGTTATTTCAGACAAGTTAAAAAGGTATAGGTTTTACCTATCCCTAAAAGTTTTGTGAGAGAGTGATATGGTTTGGCTAAGTGTCCCCACCCAAATCTCATCTCAAGTTGCCAAACTCAGTGTTGGGGGAGGGACCTGGTGGGAGGTGATTGGATGAAGGGGGCAGACTTCTTCATTGCTGTTCTTGCGATAAGTGAGTTATCATGAGATCTTGTGGCTTAAAAGTGTATAACACTTCTTCTTTCATTTTTTCTCTCTCCTGCCACCATGTGAAGCGGAGTTTGCTTCCCCTTCACCTTCCACCATGAGTGTAAGTTTCCTGAGGCCTCCTCATCCGTGCCTCCTGTATAATCTGTGGAACTGTGAGTCAACTTAACGTCTTTTCTTTGTAAATTGCCCAGTTTCAGGTAGTTCTTTAAAGCAATGTGAGAACAAACTAATACAGGGAGATTTCTTAATATTTATAGTTATAAATGTACTTAGATATTAAAGTTTTTCTTGAATTATTTTTCATCTTTCTCAGATAATTAGAACAAAATATTCAAATTTACTGAGGTGAATTTGTAGAAAAGTATCACTCTCAAGTATTTAGTTTACTTGATACATGTGCTTACATGTCTTTCTCATAAACTGAATATTTCTGGACTTTTCTTCACTAATTTTTATCTATTCATTTTAGATCAGTAGGTTTTTTTTTGAGACAGAGTCTTGCTCTGTCTCTCAGGCTGGAGTGCAGTGGCGTGATCTCAGCTCACCGCAAGCTTGGCCTCCTGGGTTCTCGCCATACTCCTGCCTCAGCCTCCCGAGTAGCTGAGACTACAGGCACCTGCCACCACGCCCGGCTAATTTTTTTGTATGTTTTTAGTAGAGACGGGATTTCATCATGTTAGCCAGGATGGTCTCAATCTCCTGATCTCATGATCTGCCCACCTTGGCCTCCCAAAGTTCTGAGATTACAGGTGTGAGCCACCACAGCTGGCCCCAGTAGTTCTTAAATCTATTTGTCATAACAGCTTTCTAGTTGTGTTACTCCATTCTCTCACTGCTGTAAAAAAATACTCAGACTGAGCAATTTGTTAGCTCATGGGTCCACAGGCTGTACAGGTAGCATGGCTGAGGAGGCCTCAGGAAACTTTCAATCATGGTGGAAGGCGAAGGGGAAGCAGGCTGGTCTTACGTGGCTGGAGGGCTGGAGCAGGAGCAGGAGGAAGAGAGAGAAACGGGACATGCTAAACACTACTAAACCACCAGATATCATAATCTCCCTCACTATCACAAGATCAGCAAGGGAGAAATTGGCCTTACAATCCAATCACCTTCAACCAGGCCCCTCCTCCAACCCTGGGGATTACAATTCAACATGAGATTTGGGCAGGGACACATATCTAAATCATATCACTAGTTAATTGTTTCTTGTTCATATTTAAAAAATCCTTCCTTTTGTGATTTCTGTTTCTATAAAAGTTCTTTTCAACAACTAAAAGTTAATATTTAATTTTTATTATATTTTTGTTATTATTGAAAATGATTATTATGCCTATAGCTTTTATTGAAAGTAAGTCCAAACTTATACAGATGCCTATAATAAGCATTTCTTTCATTCCATTATTTTGTAATATAGAGTAATCAAATTTTCACTTACCTATCACAACTTACGCAGGCAAATTTGATTTATTATATGCTATTTATGGTGAAATTCTTTATTAAATTTCTTATAATAAGCTATTATGAGAATAAGTAATAAGTGCGACTTGTTTAACTGAGTTGTGAATAATGTTTATCATTTTAATGAGTCAAACATTCCTGGGATATTGTGAGGGGCTTCATTTTGCAAAGATGGACATAACATTGCCCATCCCACATGTTCTTTTGCTGTGTCACCTTGTCATTCTACAAGCAAGAAGATAAATGAATCAACAAAATGTGGCAGAAGGCATTATACATAAATTCTTAACCTACGTCAGAAAGGCCATGCCTTTCAAGTAGAACACTTGTTTTTTGATTGCTGTGTCTTTTGATACTGCCTCTGGAATCCAGGTGCCACGGTGTGAGAAGCCCAAAGAAAATATAAAATCTGCACTTAGAATTCATTTGAGAGTGCTGTTTGATCCCAGGCTTGAAGTCATCTCAACCCAGGTACCATACATATGAGTGAAGATGTATCTAGATAATCCTACCCCTTAGCTTCTTATACTACCTGCAGTTATTCAAGTCATAGCTAAAGCCCTTTCATCATAGAGTACAGACAAGACATCCCCAGTGGGACTTAGAATTCTTCATACGTAGGATCTAAGAGCAAAATCAAATGTAAATTTACATTGCTAATTATAGGTAATTGGTTACAAGTAATATTTATATTTTAGTAGAAAATAATTCTTCAGGAAAGTTAGTTTTACCTTTAACTAGGTAAGAATAATCTAATTGTGAAACTTTTAAAGTAGAAAGGCACATAATTTCTCCTCTTTTATTTTTTTTTTTCCTTTTTCTTTGAGACAGGATCTCACTCTATTGCACAGGCTGCAGTACTGTGGCCCAATCTTGGCTCACTGCAGCCTCTGCCTCCTGGACTCAAGTAATCCTTTCATATCAGCCTTCTGCGTAGCTAAGACTATGCACACCCACACCTGGCTAACTTTTTTGTATTTTTGATAGAAACAGGGTTTTGCCATGCTACCCAGGCTGGTTTCAAACTCCTGGGCTCAAGCAATCTGCCCACCTCAGCCTCCCAAAGTGCTGGAATTACAGGCATGAACCAATGTGCCCAGTTTGCACTGTTTAAATTAGTGGTTATAGAGTGATTCTGTGTTTTAAAAATCTACACAAGAAAACTTACTGAATGACAGAATAAGACCCCGGTGTTAATCTCAAATGATGAATATCAGTGTCAGCAACACAGAATTATAGGAGGTATTTTGAGGATACTTTGCTGACAAAAACGTATTTTCTGCTTTTACATAAAACTACTAGGAAATGGTAATTACTGTGCAATTAATAGGTTTATGTCTCTTAGAACTTTTTATGTTGCTGACACTATTGGGTCCATAGAAATACATGTTTATAATGATAAGATACTAGATGGAGTTGGAGTTCAGAACATAAATACATCACCTTGGAATAAAGATTATTTGGAGCTAAAGTTACTTAAAAAAAAAAAAAATAGATGCAAAAAGACCTCTCTGACCCTTCCTTTTATCTTCCTGAATGCAGGAGATAAAACTCTCCTACAGAAGATGTCATCTCTAGAACAAAAGGAAAGTAACATTCTTATAATCAAAGGCAGGAAGTTGAAGCTGCGAGAAATCTTTACAATACAATTTTTAAAACTATCCCTTATCCTCCTACTTACTTCTTCACCCAATTAAGTACCCTAGTCCAAACCCATTTGCCTTGACACGTTTCCACAATGTACTACTCTGTGTCCAACACATACATAAGTGTTTGACTCTGTTTCTTTGGATCTTCATGTTCTCTTAAGGACTACCATGTCATGTAAAACTCTAATTAAATATATTTGTATGTTTTTCTTCTGTTAATTTGTCTTACATCAGTTTAATTCTCGGGCCCAGGGGAAAACCCTAAGAGGGAGAAGAGACAATTTCTCCTCCCCTACAATAGAAATTGGAAATAGATGTTGTTTACCTTTACTACTTAATTGGTTTATTTTGTGTGATTCTTCTAGTTTATGTAAAACCCTACTTTTATTTCACAGAAGAGTAGATATCTTTTTTCACCTCTTAGAGAGTCAATCACTTAATATTGCTTCTACTGCAATTTACAACCATCAGCAACAAAAAATTTAAATCAGATTGCAATCTGTATATTTTTAACACCCACTTATTGAGGGATCTTATAATTGCATAGAAAGGAAGGAAAAAGTACTGCACACTTACAGCTTCCTTTAGTTTTTTACCTAGTCCTTTAATGTTGAGGGTAAACCTACAGGAAAATCAAAAGTAATCAAGAGAATGATAAAAATAAACTCATAGAAAGTGAACACCAGATAAATGAGGCAATAAAGGAGGAGAATAGCATATATAAACAATATGTGAATATAGTTAGTAAAATTTGAGGAATCATACCACCCTGCACCCATTAACTCACACAAGAACCAAACGCTATGAAACAACATACCATTAGATAAAAATAAAGTATTATTTAATAATGTTTTAATAAGGCATTATTTATAACTGAGACTTTGGTTGCTAAGATATAAACAGAATATAAGTGGCAGGAATAAAAAAAGAAACTCAGGCAATAGCCACCAGAAAGAAAGAAAAAAAGAGAGAGAGAAAGAAAGAGAGGAAGAAAATGAAAGAAGAGAGAAATAGAAGGAGTGAAATAAAAAAAAGAAAGTGGAAAAAAAGGAAAGAAAAAAACAAAGAGATAAAAAGAGAAGTAGAAAGGAAACGATGGAAAGAGGGAGGAAGGCAAATGGTACAATTACTGAACAACTGACATTGTCTTAACAAGTTAACATGTATCTAATACAGTTATTTACTAAAGAGACAAAAAAAAAGAAACTTATGTCCATACAAAAATCTATGCATGAATATTCAGAGTTTTGTTATCATTAAAATTGTAAACACTTTAAATAAGCTTAGACAGCTATATGTTTAAATAATTTGTTGAATGTCTGTCCAGAGTGATGATATTTAGCAAAAAAAAGGAAAGAACGACTAATAAACATAACAACATAAACCTCAAAATAATTATGTTGAGGAAAGAAGTCAGACCAAAAAAACACATACAAAATTATTTCAAGTATATAAAAATATAGAAAATATGAATTAATTTACATAGAAAATACAAACTAATTTACAGTGATGAAAAGCAGAACTTTTGTCCAGTGTAGGTATGTGTCTTATTTTGATGGTGAATAGTTCATTCACACACACATTCCTATTAAATTTTGCAATTTATGATGTGCATTTTATCATGTCAACTATACCTCAAAAATATTGTAAAACTTAATGTTATAGATGTTTACTTTAATATCATTTTCAGAAAAAAATCTGACAGAAAAGTAAGGAAGGCAATTTTGAATTGATAAAAGTACATGGTACTTTGAAGTTTGGCATAAGTGTTCAAAGAAAAAGATCTCACCGAATGTCAGGTTATGCGTAGTAAAAGTCCAACACACAAGCACATACTCCTTGACATTTCAGAATTATAATAAAAAAAATCCTGAATGGTTTGAGAAAGAAATTAGGTAACCACAAACTAAAAATTAAAATCATATTGTCTACAAAGTTTTCGATAACAAAATGGAGAAATATCCTCAACTTTTTAAAAGAAAATGACTTGGGATTTTTCATTAAATAAAAATGAAAATAGGAATCAAATATGAAGGCAAACAAGAAAAAGTTAAAAAATAAGAAAATTAAGTATTGTGATTCATATACAAATTAAATATTAGACCACATTAAAAGTGTAATGAACTAAATTCTCTGGATTTGGATATACTTTAGTTCTAGAAAGCAGCTGGGGCAGGATGAAGCAGGAAGATAAAGGGTCTGGAAATTACAGCTTTATTTAGTAGAGGGACTGTTCAAATAGAGTGAAGACATTTGTTCACTGTATAAGCAAAATAATCTTAGTAATCTTAAGTGAGAATATTTAAAAAGAAGGTATGGTCAATTTATGAAGCAAATAGGACAGGTGTTTGAATAATAGACAGTTCAAAAAATTTTAAGTTAACATTTTAGATGTTTTCTCTTGAACTATGTAAGAAAGGAGGCAATGAAGTCATTATACAGACAATGCCAGTTTATTCATCAGCTGGAATTGTGTATTCAACAATGTTTGCTTAGTCATAATGCAGTAAGCATCGTATTTTCAAAGATTCTTAATTTTGAAAGTCAATTCATCTACAAAACATGACAAGTCTAATTACATCCATAGAAATAAATATTGAATTATTGTATCTTAATAATTCAAAAAGTCATTGTGTGCCTGAATGTAATTGGAAGTCACCTTGTCTGGGACAGAGAGTAATAGGAAAAGTCAAGGAGGTCACCATGGCCTGATGTTCAGCTGTCTAAAGTAGATATAACCAAAAATAGAAATGCAATTATTGTAGAGGTGTTAGTATATTTCTATAGGATTATTGGTAATCCTGATTATAGTGTTAGATAACCACATTAAGTATTTATAAAATGCCAGGCATGGTTCTAATTAATTCATATGCATTCTCTCACATAATCCACATAACTGCCTCGAACATAGATAGTTGACTTGACATTACAGAATAGAAAACCAAGACATAGAAAAATTATTTAGCTTGCTCAAATTCAACACATTGTAAATACACACCCATATATCTACCTATATCTATATCTATATTTCACTTGTCTATCTGTTTATCTAGACAGCGTGAAAGAAATAAAACACAGTGAAACAGAGAGAGAGTTTCAGTCAAGATTTGAATAGTCTATAAAATATGCTAATTTAAATTAACTGAGTTGAATTAGCTGCTAACTAGATAATGTTAATAACATGAATATAGGAAATGAATGATAGTAGAGTGACTATTAGTGAAGTAAGCATTAATGTTCCAAAGATGGGAAGTCAATAGGTAGTTTATATATAGGTAGTTTACAGCTATCTATGTAATATGTATATGAAGAAAGAGATATGAATCCTTTTATATAGTCATTTAAATCAATAATTATTTTTAATTTTTTATGTATACATATTATTTTGTTAATATATATAAATTTCATATACTCTTGTTATCCCCAAGCACTGAATGAAGTTTCCTTGCAAATTTGTTTTTAGTAACAGGCATCCATGTACATATTTAATAGACAAAATGTGCACAGACACCCACAGGGTTTCTAACTACAATGTAACAAATTTTGTTGGGTCCCCAAAAATGTATATCATTCTGTGCATTTTATAGTATAGTCATATAAATATTCTAGTCAGGATATTTTCAAGTTGCTGGAATACTACAGAAAAGGCAGATTTAGTACAATTACCATGCTCACTAGCCTAGTTTCAGAAAGAGTACCTCCTAAAATTTACATTTTCATAGTTCTTGTGGTACTTATGCATTCATCAGACTGTCTACAGAAACAGAGATTGAGTTGTGAAGAATCAAAACAGTAAATAAACTAAATATATTTAAATATGCTAAGCTTGCGAATAGAGGGGTAAAAAGAAAAAATAAGCAGGGAGCAGATAAAACTCTCTTTAGGTTGAAATTTTTAAAATGGCTCCACAAATTTACTGGCATGGAGTCATTTAAGATATGGAAATTTATTAACACTGGCTTTTACTACAAATTGCTTAAAGCTGCTTATACACATACACAAAGCAGTTAATGGTTTGCAGAGTTTCTACCGTAAATGCAAGTCACTTTTACACAAGATTTAGATTCTGACACTATGAGAATTTGCTAAATGACAGAGGTGTGCCTTTCCTTTCCTTCATGGAAGCTATAGAAATATGTCATTGTATTTTCTGTAAACACTAAACACTCTTAAAAACATATTTATAATGACTTCTCATTTTTGCAAAGAAAATATTTTTAAGAAACATAAAAACTTGTCTTTGCAAGGAATGTCAGACTTCAAAGATGTTTACTTTATTGACTCAAACATAACAGTGTCATAAAAGAGCTCTACCCTTCCATCTTTTAGAAACAAAAGATGAAATACATAAGTGTTTTTACATTGATTAAACTAATTACCTAGATTATATCTGTATAAATGAAACATGAATATATGGCAAACACTTTTTTTCTGCAGATTTCATGGTCCATAGGAAGGCTCTCTAAAGTTTTCAGTCTTCAAATTTCTTGTATTTGTGACAAAAAAAGGAGTCTCTCTTATTATTCTCTTACTATTTGATCTCCCTCTGTTCTACATTTTAGTCACTACCCTCTCACATAAATTTTTATTTATTCACAAAATTAGAAGGAAGGGGCAGATATTTAAAACTATATTTAAGTCTTTTGAATTTAAAGTAAATATAATGAAATATTGCTATAGCTTTGGTGAAAGGATGGGGATGAAGATATAACTGTATCTCTGCCACTTAAATTCTTATACTATTGTTAAAAACTGGTCATTTCTGTTCACATCCTCATTGTCAGGAATTTATCATGTTGACACTTCTGGCATCAATGGGAGAAAGCATGTTTGGCCTAGCTTGGTCACCATATGCCTACTTAAAATTCAGGAGCATTTACTAAATAGAAAAAAGAAGACATTGCATGTGGAATAGTAATAAACTTTGCCTCTGCTACCCAAAGATCCATGAATACTTTTGTAATTGCACAAACTTAACCTTCCATCAAATGAAAAAATCTAAAGTTTGATAATGATCACATCTTCATCTAAGTTTAAGATTTCTAAGTGTTGTGCAGACTTCTTCATGAGTTTAGATGCAGCTATTTGTAGTCTACTGACTTATAATAGAAGGGGAACTATAACTAATATCCAACTATGCTGTATGAACAAGGTATGCGCAACAAAAATTTTCATTAAGAGAACAAAAGAGTAAGAAACACCCAACAGTCTCTTGTTCATAGGAGTTATAAAATACCATTGGGCAGGAATTTTGAAAAGTCCCTGCTTTGGCAGTAGAGCAAGATATTTGTGAACAAACTGGTTTTGCTCTCTGGGTTAACTTTGTTTTCTGCTATGTTCCATAGCCCCTGGCTTTGCCTACTGGAAGAATTCTTCTCGTTCAATCTCATCTGCAGGCACGTCAGAAATATAAGGCTGCGCAGCTTTCCCAGCAGGCTTCCATCTTGTGCAGGTTTAGAGCCCAGGGTTTGCTTTAAAATTTGAACAACTATTATATTTTGCAGGCCAGACTTGTGGTTTCTTTGGCAATATAAGACTCTAGAAACTGATTTGCCTTTGGACCTATTTCCTTTCATTCAGTTCTTCGGGCAAATTAACATAGTCAAAGGGCTTGTCTGGACAAAACACTGACTGCTTCTTGTCTACCATCAATGCCTTTGTGCTGATCCCTTTCTTTCATCTTTCTTAAATTAATGGTGGCAAACTTTAGGGTATCTAAAATTACTGACTTCGGTGGGAAGGTAACATCTTATACCTGGTATTTGGCTTTGGGCTGCCTCCAATTGACTGTGACAAATACTCAGGCCTTAAAACCCCTTGCTGTATTATCTCTTGCTAAGGCCACGTCTCCATAGCCACATATTACAATAAGCCTCACTTAATTTTCTTCTTAAAGTAATTTGTTCAAGTCAGAAGCAGAAGCCAGCATACAGTTACATTTTGAGGCTTACAAACTAGTTCTACTAATGCTCAACCTCTTAGTAACATGGATAGCCACTGAGAATAACACAAATTTCAGTTTCAGCAAATATTTTTGCAATAGACTACAATAGACTAACAAACAGCTCGGGCTCTTTGCCTTATGGTACCAATAACTAACCAATACCTTAACTTTAACTCATTTTTGGTATCACCTACCATAGCAGCCTGGATTCAGGACAATAAATAAAAGGAATTTTAAGTGTTTTAAATTAGAAAACATTTTGCTGGAAAATATTATATATTTATCATATTGTTGAAAGTGATAAAGGACCAGGCTGTAGACAGGGACACCATGAATGAATCCTATAAAATATTATTACCCATCAAATAAGTTTCCACCTGTCAAGCCAACACAAGAACTCTGAATTTAAGACCCCTTTAACTATCACTGACATAAAAGGATAAAAAAAAGTAAGCCCAAACCACTACTTCAGAATGAAGTTGAAGAAGGACAATGGTGATTGCAACAGTGGCAAAGGGTAATCTGATGTCTCCAAAACCTTGCAAAACAGCAGAAAACTTGCAGAAAGAAGAGGAAAATAACCTCTATGTTAATTGTGCCTTCCATGTCTGTAGAAATGCATCTAAATCTGTAAAAGCCTTATTTATATTCAGAACTCTAGCTAGCCACAACGTTCATGGAAGTGCATGAACATGGGAAGTGCAGTTTTCAAACTTTAAAACATCTGTGGTATATAAAGGCATCGTGGAAGGAGTGTGGTGTGACATATCACAATCATCTCCACATTTTATATATTTGCCTGTTCAAAATCCATGAAAATGTTTCTACTGAAACTTCAAAAGAGAACCAGTAGTAATAAAGCATACTTTTCCCTAGCACACATAATTGCAATAATTATGAAAGCACACTCAAGCTTATATCCATAGGAGAGATCCAAAATCTTATTTGGCATTTTATCCATATCTAGGTGTCATTACATACTCTTCTAGGTATTCTGAATTATTATTTTATAGAATGCAGATCCACTAAAATAACCTAGATTATATAGGAGAAAAAGGTAAGAGAAAAAAATGATATAGTTAATATTTATAATTGTCTTGTAAACATCAGAGAGAAAAATAATACATATAAGTACTACATTTATATATACCATGTAAAGTTATTTAGTGTTGCACTGTACCATCTTATGTGATATCATTAATATCACATGTGTCACATATATTTGTTATGGAAACTGTTTTGAAGAAAGAAGCACTTCTTTCTAATTTGGAGAAACACATACTCATTATTGGTTTTATTTTTATGTTATCTCCTTATTGAGTAGAGTATAGGTAACCTGTACTTAATCCTTCTCAATCTTATTTGGTGTTGCCCATAACCTCAAAATTGTCAGTGTTTATTCTGACAGTATTGGATCAGGCTAGGTGCCTGTATAAATAAAAGAAAGGGCCCAAAGTCAGTAATAGAAATGTAACCTTTACCTTGTTGGTAATATCTATAATGACTTGTTTTTCTGTCTTAATAGCCTGTACTTTACTTTTCCTAGGACATTCACATAAACAATTAACTTTTCCTGTATCTTTTTCCAAAGAGGAAATTAATATCACAGTGTTACACTAATGGTTTCATGATGAAGATGTACAGTTGCAGTATAGCCTAGAGTTTAGTACATTTGTGGACGCTGCTTTATCCAATTTACTGAACCACTGCTGTAGACTGAATGTTTGTATTCTCCAAAATTTTTTATGCTTGAAGTCTAATCCCCAATGTGATAGTATGTGGAAGTCTACCTCCCCAGTGAGGTAAGGCCTTTGGGAAATAATTCTGCCATGAGAGTGATTCCCTCATAAATGAAATGAGTGCCCTTATAAGGAAGGATGAGAGGGATTATCTCTCTCCAGGCCATGCAAGCATACAGGCAGAAGGTGAAGTCTGCAAGCCAGAAAGTGGGTTGTCACTAGACTACATATTTTGGAGCTTTGATCTTGGACATCCAAAATTGTGAAAAATACATGTTTGTTGATTAATAAAACACCTAATCTGTATTATTTTTGTTATAGGAACTAGAACACACTAAGCCACCAATAATGCCAACTTGGGAGAAGTCAGAATAATGGAAAGTCTCTGTTTGGTGCTGGCTACACTTAAAAGAGTAATCTCTGCCCTCTCCCAGGCTATTAAAGCTAGAAAAATGGAAACTTGTAATAAAGAGCCTTGGGAAAGACATAGGTTGATAGTTCATCGACTACTAAGCCTGAGTCCAACATCTTAGTATATATTTTTGATTCATACAGTGATAGAAAAAGAGAGACAAATTCTTCATAATAAACATAATGAATTTGATGATTTATTCAATGTGTCAATTATGAAATTATGAATAAGATGTTATGGTTGTAGAAAGGAGAACATTCTATTTCTGAATAATATGGATGCTTAAAATAAAATCTGATAATGCCTTAGATGAATATGTTCTCATTTGTGGGAGAATCTTCCACCTCATCCCCATTCCACAATAATATATTTATTGACACATTTACATTGTTACATATTCTCAGAAATCATCGATCTCATATTTCATCAAATATACTAACAATAGAAAAGGTTATGAACTAATGCAGACATGGAAATAACATTTCTCTATTACAGTGGCCTAAATTTATGAGACACAATTTTTGAATTGTTTCTTTTCAGCCTTAGTAACTGCTTTGTTTTCAGATAAACAGCCCAGTACGAATGCAATAATGTAACATAGGTGTCAGTTCAGAGCATGCTGTTTAAGTTTCGGACTCCTTAGTTTTTATACTCTATGAATTACATAGGCAAAAGGGTTTCCATGACTAACTTCTACTTTCTAGCCAGTTTTATTTCAGAAGAGCAGTCTAGACAGATCAGGTACATCCTGCTAAAAATATTTTTAGGTAATTTCCTTGGCTACCTTCCTGCTCGTAAAATAATCTTAGCATGTTTACAAGGAAATTTATTAGTTCAACATTTACTTAGGTGTCCCCATGGAAGAAGGGAATAAATTATATGCTTGCTGTGATTTTCTTTTTTGTTGTTGTTGTTTTGCAGGTGCCTTGGGGAGAAGAACAGATAGAAAACTAATTAATTACATTGGACACTTTCCAAAATAGTGAGAGATTATACATATTCTGCAAATTAGTAGAATTAGACATATTATTCATTAGACGTACTATACCACCCATCCTGTTTCATTATTAGTTTCTTTCATATGTTTCTGCATGTTAAATCTTATTAAACCATATAATGCTGCTTCTGAATTAAAAAAACTCTTTTTCAGTGAAAGAAATAATAAAAAAAGAAACTGAGCCCATGTGATTTACCAGTCTTATATGCGAAATCAGCCAGAAAATATGGCCCTGTGTTTTATTCAAATGTTAGAAGCTTCTAGCTTGCAAGACTACAAGGTTCTATTTCTCAGGATACTGTACATTTTCTGACAATAAACAAAGTAGAGTTCTGTTCTTCCCATTTTCATATTTCATAGATTTGAAACCTGCTTTGAACTGAATATTTGTGTTCCCTGGGAATTCAGATGTTGAAATTCTAACCCTTAAGATGACAGCGTTAGGAAATAGGGCCTTTGGGAGGTGATTACCTTGTGATGGTGGCTCCTTCATGAATGAGATTCCTTTCATAAAAGAGACCCACAAGAGCTACCTTACCTTTTCACCACATGAGAACACACTGAGGGGACATCATGCATGAACCAGGAAACAAGCCCTTACCAGACACCCAAACTGCTGATACCCAAACCTTGAACTTTGAGAAATAAACTGTTATTGTTTATAAATCACCACTCAGTTTATAATATTTTGATATAGCAGCCCAAACGAACTAAGACAAAGTCCAAATTTTGGAACTGGGGATGACTTTTGTAACAATTATATTTTCTTAATCACTAGTATTATTTTTATTATTCCTCCCAGTGGTTGTAGAATCTGCTGACACCATGATGTTAGAACCCCAAAGAGAAATCCTTCCATTGTGGATCACAATAATTGTTTCACTGTTGTTGGAAGTTCAGCCTTCTGCTGAGCTATTTTGAGGTCTTCATGACAGAGCTAATAGAAAATATGTGCAATTATATCTAGAATCCTGAAGATCAAAGAGGAAGGAAGATTTATTTCATATGGTGAAATTGCAGAGATGGGTGAATAGAATATATACAAACTCAGGGACTCCTGAGTTTCAATATTATATCATGTCAGCTGTGCTATGGACTAAGTGTTTGTGCCCCCACCACCCCGTGCTCAGAATTTATATATTGAAGCCTTAATCTCCAGTGTGATGGTATTTACCCTTGGGAGGTGATTAGATTTAGATGAGGTCAAGAGTGCATAGTCCCCTTGATTAGATTATTGCTCTTGTAAAAGGAGGAAAAGATATGAGATCCCTTTCTCTTCATGCTCACACCAAGCAAAGGCCATATGAAGACATAATCAGGAAGAGAACTCTCATTGAGAACCTAACCATGGTGGCACTCTGCTCTCAAACTTGTAGCCTCCAGAACAGCAAGAAATAAATGTTTGTTGTTTAAGCCACCTAGCCTATGGAAATCTTTTGCAGCAACGTGAATTAAGTTAAAGTGATAAAAGTTAGGGCAACTGTTTATATTTGGTAGTAGTTCTCCGTGTTCCATAATCTAGTGCGATGCTCTGTTGTACCTCACCTGTCAGATCATAATGGGGCTGATTTTCCTCCTCATCAGCAACAAATAGTTAAAGTACAGGCAACGAAAGTCACAGGAGTTCATTGCATTGCTCTTTCTAGGGCATTGATGCTGAAGTGAGAAAGGGAGAGAGAGGTATCGAGGGAGGTGGAGCTGCCTGTTCACAGCTATAATGATAAGCGCAGTACCTAGTGATGATAGTAACAGTTTTCTGGCCAGATTGTCTCTGTAGTCAGTGTAATATGTTTTTTCCAGTTTCTAAACCTACTAATCTCTATTGACATTAATTATATGATCCACTTCTTTACACTCATAAAACCCTTATTGATTTAAGAAAACCAGTGTTAGCCTTTATTGTATGTAAAAGATAACTCTGATTGAAAATCTTTTTGTGTACTGTGTGGCTTTTGAAAATATTGTTGCCGGGCACAATTGCTCACGCCTGTAATCCCAGAACTTTGGGAGGCCGAGGCGTGTGTATCACGAGGTCAGGAGTTCAAGACCAGCCTGACCAATATGGTGAAACCCCATCTCCAATAAAAATACAAAAATTAGCCAGGCGCAGTGGCAAGTGCCGGTAGTCTCAGCTACTCAGGAGGCTGAGGCAGGAGAATTGCTTGAACCTGGACAGCAGAGGTTGCAGTGAGCTGAGATCATGCCACTGTACTCCAGCCTGGGTGACAGAGTGAGACTCTGTCTCAAAAATAAATAAATAAATAAATAAAAATAAAAAAAGAAAAAAGAAAGTATTGTTGCTGAAAATATTTTTTTTTCCTTCATACATACCTATTTTCTTCTTTCTGGAAGCATTTTTATAAGCATGTATAGCTGCTTTGATTTGATTTAATGTATTCTGCTTTATAATTTTTTAACTTTAGTATTATCTTAATTACTTCATTCTTCCCCCCTGTAACTTCATTAGAAGGATAAGAGAAATATTGAATTATTTGGTATCTTAATGTCTTTATTCAGATTTTTCACATTTTGCTTATATCACCTGCATTTTGGAAGAATACTTAACTTCTTTTCTCAAACTTAGATTTTCTTTATCATCTATGTTCATAGTGCTATTCAACCAATTAACTAATTTTTCCCCAAATTTAGAAAAATATGGTAAAGTGTCAAAAAATAGCTTATTTCTACTATGTAGCAACTTATTTTAACTATTTATAGATATGTGTTACAAGATTATTAGAACACTTAAAATTTTTGATTTCTCACTTCAGACTTTTTTTTAAAGTTAAACTTTCTGTTCTTTAATTTTGGTATTCATTAATTTGGTTTTCTAAATTTATAATTTTAGGAGATGTTTGGGTAATTGAAAAATCACTGTTTCCTTGTTTGTAAATGTAGGATTTAATTGTAGTAGTATATTTAGTAACATATTTATATGCCAGTTACAGTGTATAAATAAATAATAGTATATAGAAATACATTTAGGATTCCAATTACAAAACTTTTTATGTACTGGACTTCCAAATTTAGTAATACTATACATTGAGATTTCCTCTCTCTGGTCACAATGTTAGCTGAAACTTATGGATGATAAATTAAAAACAGGTTCGTGAAACTTATTTATAAAGTGGTATAATTTAAGGTATAAATGCTGTGTTTGCAACATACGAGTGTGCATTTGGTTTAATTTCTTTTGAATGTCTTGCTAGATTGTTTTACAGTGAGTGCCTTGCTCCTAACTTCATATGTGTTCTAGACCAGAGGGCTTCATATTTTAATCTATATACAAACTATCTGGGATGTTATTACATTGAGAATATTGATTCAGTGTTTCTGTTATGGGACCAAGATTATTAGTTCTAAAACATGCTCGCATAATGGTGATGCTGGGAACATAGATAACATAGATCACACTTTGAATGGGAGGGATGTACTAGGCATTATGATTACAATTATTTAGGCCTTTAAGAATGTCATCATATGTATTTATTTGCAATGGAGTTTCACATAAAGGATTTCTTGTCAGTGATATTTTTGTTAATGCTGTTAGAACTTCATTGTAAAGTTGTGATGCTGAACTGACTAGAAAAAAGTCAACTCCATTCCCCTGTGACTTGCAGGATCCACAGGTAATCTCAATGATCTGTGTCACCTTCTGCTCAGTTTTTATTGGAGTGTTCAAATAATAACTCTTCATGTTTTCTAAACCTAGTGGTCCTCCAGTCCCTCCTTTTGTGGTTCAAAAGGTAGCTGGAAAGCTTTGTTAATTTTTGGTATTGTTACTTCTTATATTGACAGTTTGTTTAAATTCCATGAAAAATGAACCTTCTCTTAAATTCACCTTTGGAGTAATTAATCTTTTTAAGACTAAGAGAAGTATCTTCTATTGTCCATGGGAAGGTGAATGGATGTGTGGCAGCTGTGCAGCATAGGTATCCTAGTTTCTCGATTTTGAGACCTTCAGATTTCAAGTCCCTTTTAGAAATTCTTATTTAACTGGTTACATTGTCATGAATCTGGCCCCAGGTACATTAGCATTCATGTGTCTCAGCTCTAATTTCTATGAGTTCCACTGGAGTTACTGTTTTCCATTTACATTTTTATCTTCCTATGCTCTCCTACAAAGAGCTGGAGATGCTTCAGGATACATTCTGTAATACTGGGATCCTAAGTCAGAGCATTAGCCAAACTGATAGTTTATGTATAAAGCAGCTCAACACTTTTTAAAACTTTTTGGAGAATATCTTTACTACTGTCTCTCAAGATATAGAGTCGAAGGGAGAGCTAACCATATTGTGTTGATAGATCTGCTTTTTGTCTTGCTCCCAATTTTATCATTGCTCTTTTTTATTAGTTGACTATAAACTTAAGGTTCCTGGCATTGATCTTATTCTATATTTGTCTTCTCCAGAGCTCATTTTGAACTGTGACTCTCTGTTCTTCTCTTTCTGCCGATCTGTTTCCATCTCATTCTTTTAGCTATATATCTGTTTACATGTAATTTATTTGTTTACTGTGTAATATTACAAATATGCAATATCAAAATAGAAAGACAGTTATAATAAACCTGTAAAGGCTCCTCACCCAGAATAATTAACTATCAGTAATTTGGAGCTCTCGCTTTTTCCACCCTTTTTGTGTCTTTGTTAGGTTTTTGTGGCTGAAATATTTTAGAACAAATCCCTTTCATCCTGCCATTAACCCTTCTCAATTAGTTTACATCTTTGAAAAAAAAAAAAAACTGTTTTATTACATAGGAGCAATACTATCATCACCCATAACAAAATTCAAAATATTTTATTGGTATCACTTGATATCTATTTCATTTTATTTCCAAATTGTTGGAAAACATTCTTTCACATGTTCATTTGTTTGTACCAGCATTTAAATTATTCACTCCTTTGTGATGTTAATTTGAAATTCTACTCATAATATGCCTATGAGTAGGAGTTAAATGTTATTTCTGGTGGTTTGATTTAGTTTTGGTTAAAATGTTTTGGTTAGCAACACTTTAGGAGTGGTGCTATGAACTTCGTATTTTGTCCCATCACAGAGAATTGCCTCATTTTTAGTGATGTTAAGCCCAGCTATTGGATGTATAAAGTTTTCTGTAAGCGCTTTGTAAATTGCTCTGTAAAACAGTTGCACGTTAAGAAGTTTTGTTTAAGTTAGTTTTTTGTTAGAGCTTTCAAAATTATTATTTTCTAATTCTTTCCACAATTAGTAGCTGGACTTCTGTAGAGAAGACTTTCTCTTATCAAACAGAGCTTATTTTGAAATATAGTTATTTCAGAAAAGACAAGATAAACTTTTAATTATTTTTCTTTGATTGCCAATTTTAAGATTACAGCATTTGGTGACCTAGTTAACTGTTCATAGAGGAATTGGATTTTTTATGTATTCAACATATTGAATAGATGTTAGTCATTCTTTTCAATGCCCAGACAACCCTATCATGGGCTAAGGGGACCCCTTTAATCTCTGTGTGATAAGTCACTTGCTTTGTGGCATAAGATATTCCAGGTTAATTTCATATATCCTGATGAAAACGCAGAGTTTGTTATTTCATTAAGGATTTTTGGCTCTTTTAAGTGGGAGAATATATCTGGGGCCCACAACAGAGGCAGTAGTTATTCTTATTGCTACTGAGCCTTGATTTCATCTTGATGTTTACATATGCAGCGATAACAATTTTTGAAAACAATATGAGATCCTATAACTTTCAAAATTAAGAGTTTACTGAAATTCTTTTGTATTATATTTTCTTATCTCATGTCATGCTTATATACTGGTTCTGAAGAGCTTTAATAAAATTAGGCATTTGCCTCATTAATCTCTCTCTACATATATTATATATATATACAATATACAAAACATATATTTTTCTAAATAAGTATATAACTGCTAAAAATAAGACTGTGACTTGAAATTAACAATTTTCTTGCAACAATATTTTTCTCAGAATATATAGTGTTTTATATATGACTTAAAATGATTCTTTAGTGTTTGTGTCAGACATTAATTTCAGATATTAGGAGATGCTTTTTTCTTTGGTAATCAACTGACTTTTTGAATATATAAATTCTGTAAGAATCCAAATTTAAATCTTTTTATTGAATTATATATCTAAAAATCTTTTTCTAACTATGTCTTTCCCATTTTATTGCTAGTCTCTAATCATAAATTATCATCATTTTAAAAATTATCCTTCCATTGATGTTTTTCAATTATATTCTAAATATGCTTTCTATAATATATCCTAAACATTCCAGTTTCATTTTATCAATTTTAGAAAATTTCACATTGCAGATGCATCATAGTGTATTCGACCAATCCCAGTTGATTGACATTTAAATATTTCCAATCTTTTACTATTAAAAATGCTAAAATAACAATACAAAATATCTGCATTTTTTTCTACTGTATCTTTGGATTATATTTATACATTTAGGATTGCTTAGTCAAAATATAAAACAGTACATAATTTTTTAAAATTGACTTTACTTTTTTAGAGCAGTTTTAGATGCACAGAAAAATTAAGTGATATATACAGAGAGTTTCCATCTCCCTTTGGCATTTTTTTTCTTTCTTTTTTTTAGGGTGGTTGGGGGACGGAGTCTCGCTCTGTTGCCCAAGCTGGAGTGCAGTGGTGCGATCTCTGTTCACTGCAAGCTCCGCCTACCAGCTTCACGCCATTCTCCTATCTCAGTCTCCTGAGTAGCCTGGACTACAGGCGCCCACCACCAGGCCCGGCTAATTTTTTGTATTTTTAGTAGTGATGGGGTTTCACCATGTTAGCCAGGGTGGTCTCGATCTCCTGACCTCGTGATTCACCCGCCTCGGCCTCCCAAAGTGCTGAGATTACAGGTCTGAGCCACTGCACCTGGCTGGCTTTTATTTTTATTTTCTTGACAGTGTCTTTTGTAGGACATGCATTTTTAATATTAGTAAAGTCTAACGTATTAATTTTTCATGTCAAACAAAATGCCTTTGCTGTCGTACCTAGATATTCTACTACAGTATTTTCTAGATATTTTAGATTTAGATTGTTATCTTTAGGTGTGTGATCAATTTTAATTAACTTTTGCAAATAGTGTAAAGTCTGTGTCTGGATTCTTCCTTTTTTTATTTTTATTTTTTGTTTGTTTACATGTCCAGTTGGTCTAGCACCATTTTGTAAAAAATACTGGCTTTTCTCCACTGTATTGCTTTTGCTTAATGCGAGATTAGTTGGCAATATATACATAGATCTGTTTCTAGACTGTATCATCTGTTTCATTAATTTCTATTCATCTATTATTTCACCAATACCATCTTGTCTTGATTATCATAGCTTTATTTGAAATCTTGAAGTTACAGAGTGTCAGTCCTTTGTTCTCCTTCAATATTGCATTGACTACCCTGGGTCTTTTGTCTCTCTAGATAAACTTTAGAATAAATTTGTCAATATTACAAAAAAAATTGAGATTTTGAATAGGATTGCAATGAAGTATGTTAAATTATCTGTCACAGAGATTAGAATTTTTTTTTTTTTTTTTTGAGACGTGTTTTCATTCTTGGCAAAATAATAGCTCACTGAAACTTTGAACTCACTCAAGTGATACACCTTTCTCAGCCTCCCAGGTAGCTGGGACTATAGTCATGAGCCACCAATCCTGGCTAGCTTTTACTTTTTTGTAAAGGCTGGGTCTCACTATGTTGACCAGGCTGGTCTTGAACTCCTAACCAGAAGCAATCCTCCTGCCTTTTCCTGCTAAAATTACAAGTATGAGCCACTGTACCTCGCCTTTAGAAAATTTTCACCCCAGAAGTTGCAGTGACCTGTTTTCTATAATCTTGGCCATGATGTTTAATGAAAAACTTTTAAATATTTGTGAAATTCTGTATTTTAAAAATATTACTTTACCAAAGTTTTAAATATTTATGTATTGTTTCTGTGATTACATTTAAGAAGCTTTTCTCTTTTCCTTACTATAAACTTCACTAATTATATAAATTTTTCTGATTTTCAAATTAATTTTATAGGTCTTATTTTATGTTTAAGATTATGTATGTATGTGATATAGATATTATATTTTGTTTGCAATATTAGTTGCAAACATTTTTCAAGGTTTGTTTCTACTGATTAGAGGATCTTTTTTTTTTGACTTACAAATATTTTCTTTTTTCTTTTTTTAAGTTGACAGATAAAATTTCATATATTTGTTGCATACAACATAATATCTTACAGTATGTAAACATTGTGGAAAGACTAAATATAGCTATTTAACATATGCATTACCTCACATAGTTAGCATTTTGTGTTAAGAACACATTATATCCACTCTCCTTGAAATTTTCAAGGATGCAATGTATTATTAACTGTAGTCATCATGTGGTACAATAAATCTCTTGACCTTATTTCTACTGCCTAACTGAAGTTTTATATCTTGTCATCAACATCTCCCTAAACCTCTGTCCCTGCTAAACACCCTGCTTTCTGGTAATCACTATTCTACTATCTACTTTAATGAGATTAGCTTTTTAAATTCCACCTCAGAGTGAGATCTTCCAGTATTTGTCTTTCTGAGCCTGGCTTATTTCATTTAACCTAATGTTCTCTAAGTTTATCTCTGCAGTCGTAAGTGTAAATATTTTCTTCTTTTTTGAGACTGAATAGCATTGCATTTTGTAAGTACACACCTTACATTTTATTTCCCCATTCACCTGTTGATGAACACAGTTTGCTTCCGTATCCTGGCTATTGTGAATAATGGGGTAATAAATATAGGAGTGCAAATATCTCTTTGATGTACTGATTTTATTTCCTCTGAATGTATACCCAGTAGTTGGATTGCCAGTTCATAAGGTAGTTATATTTTTAATATTTTGAGGAACTTCCCCACTGTTTTTCATAATGGCTAATCTAATTTACATTCCCACCCAAACTATGCAAGAGCCTTTTGTTCTCCACATCTTCACCAACAGGTATCTTTTGTCCTTTTGGTAATAGTCTTTCTAACAGGTGCAAGGTGATATCATGTTGCAGTTTTAATTTGTGTTTTCCTGCCAACTACTGATGTTAAACATTTTTTTCATGAACCTGATGATCATCTATATGTCTTCCTTAAGAAATATATATTAAGTTCCTTTGTCTACTTTTAAATTGAATTTTTTTTTCTTGCTTTTGAGTTGCTTGAGTTCCTTTAATATTTTCAATATTATTATTATTATTATTTTTATTATTTGAGACAGGGTCTTGCTCTGTCATCTGGGTTTGTGTGAAGTGGTGCAATCATAGCTCACTGCAGCCTTAACTTTCTGGGCTCAAGCAATTCTCCCATCTAAACCTCCTGAGTAGCAGGGACCACAGGCCAGCACAACACCACCTGGCTAATTGTTTTTTTTTTTTATTTTTATTTTTTTTTGTAGAAAAAGTGTTTCCGTATGTGACCCAGCCTGGTCTCAAACTCCTAGACTCAAGTGATTCCCCTTCCTGGGCCTACCAAAGTGCTAGGATTACAGGCATGAGCCACCGAAGCCTGCCAATATTAACCTCTTATCATACATATAGTTTGCAAATATTTTCTCCCATTCTGTAGACTGTTTCATCATACTGTTGAGTATTTCATTTGCTGTGCAAAAGCTGTTTAGTGTATTTAGATAAATAATCCCATTTGTCTATTTTCACTTTTGCTGCCCATGCTTTGAGGATTGCATCAAAAATGCCTGCCCAGGCCAAGATCACAGTTTTCCCCCTTGTTTTCTTCTAGTGATTTTATAGTTTCAAGTCTTACATGTCAGTCTTTCATCAATTTTGAGTTAATAATTCTTTTAGCCATTTTGAGTAAAATAAGAGCCTAATATTATTTTTTTGCATGTTGACATCCAGTTTCCCCAGCACCATTTATTAAAGAGACTGTCCTTTCCCCAATGGGTGTATTTGATGCCTTTGTCAAAAATAAGTTTCCTCTAAGTACATGGTGTAATTTCTGGATTCTCAATTATATTCCATTGGGCTATGTGTCTTTTTTTATACCATTACCATAGTGTTTTGGTTACTATAACCCTGTAGTACATTTTGATGTCACATATGGTAATGCCTCCAACTTTGTTCTTTTCACTCAAGATTGCTTTGGCTATTCAGGGTTTTTTGTGGTTCCACACAAATTTTAGGATTGTTTATCTGATTCTGTGAAGAATGTCATTGGCATTTTGTTGGGATTGTGTTGAATCTGTAGATCACTTCGAATACTACGGGAATTTTAACAATATTTATTCTCCTAATTAATAAACACAGAACAAGCTGTAATTTACTTGTGTCCTTTTTTTAATATTTCAATCGTTTTGGGTGAACAAGTGATACTTGGTTACATGGATAAGTTCTTTGGTGGTGATTTGAGAGAACTTGGTGCAACTAACACCCAAGCAGTGTACACTGTACCAATGTGTAGTCTTTCATCCCTCACCTCCTTCCCACCCTTCCCCCAGATCCCCAAAGACCATTGTATCATTCTTATCTTTGCATCCTCATAGCTTAGCTCCCACTTATAAATGAGAACATACGACCTTTGGTTTTCCATTCCCGAGTTACTTCATTAGAATAATGGTCTGCAACTGCATCCAGGTTGCTGGGAATGCCGTTATTTTCTTCCCCTTTATGGCTGAATAGTTTTCCATGATATATGTGTGTGTGTGTGTATATATATATCTCATATATATGAGAGAGATATATATCATATATATGGCATATATATATATATGCCATTTTTAATCCACTCATTGATTGATGGGTATTTGGGCTGGTTTCATATTTTTGCAATTGCAAATTGTGCAACACATGAAAATGTGTGTGCAAGTGTCTGTTTCATATAATGACTTATTTTCCTATGGGTAGATAAACAGTAGTGGAATTGCTGGATCAAATAGTAGATCTACTTTTAGTTCTTTTAGGAATCTCCATACTGTTTTCCATATTAGTTGTACTAATTTACATTTCTACCAGCAGTGTAAAAGTGCTCCCTTTTCACCACATCCATGCCAACATCTGTTGTTATTATTTTTTAATTATGGCCACTCTTGCAGGAGTAAGGTTTTGTGGTTTTGATTTGCATTTGATTTTGATTTGCATTTCCCTAATCATTCATGATATTGAGCATTTTTTCATATATTTCTTGGCCATTTGTGTATCTTCTCTTGAGAAGTATCTATTCAGGCCCTTAGCCGACTTTTTGATGGGATTATTGGTTTTTTTCTTGCTGATTTGTTTTAGTTCCTTGTACATTCTGGATATTAGTCCCTTGTTGGATGCATAATTTGCAAAAATGTTTTCCTACTCTGTGGGTTGTCTGTTTACTCTGCTCATTATTTCTTTTGCTGTGCAGAAGCCTTTTAGTTTAATTAAGTCCCATCTTTGTTTTTGTTGCATTTGCTTTTGGGTTCTTCGTCATGAACTCTTTGGGTCTTTAATTTTTCCTCATTGTTTTACAGTTTTCAGTGTAGAGAACTTTCCACTTGATTAAATTTATGCCTACATATTTTATTTTTTGCAGATTTTGTAAATGGCATTTTTTTTCTTTTCAAGTAGTTTAGTACTAGTGTATTAAAATGCTACTGATATTTGTATGATAATTTGTATCCTGAAAATTTACTGAATGTGTTTACTAGTTCTACCAGCTTTTTAGTGGAAACTTTTAGTATATAAAAGGCCATGTTGTCCACAGACAAATTCAATTTAACTTCTTTATTTCTAACTTGCTTGCTTTTATTTCTTTCCTTTGCCTAATTTCTCTATAACATAAGAGTACTATACTAAATAAAAAATGGAAAGACTGGCTGGGCGCGGTGGCTCACGCTTGTAATCCCAGTACTTTGAGTGGATCACCTGAGGTCAGGAGTGATCCAACATCACTCCTGGAGGAGAAACCCCATCTCTCCTAAATATACAAAGTTAGTCGGGCGTCATGATGCCTGGTTGTAATCCCAGCTACTAGGGAGACTGAGGCAAGAGAATTGCTTGAATCCAAGAGGCAGAGGTTGCCGTTAGCCGAGATTGCCCCCATTGCACTCCAGCCTGGGCAACAAGAAGAGCAAAGCTCCACCTCAAAAAAAAAAAAAAAAGGAAGAAAAAAAAATTGTCAAGAGCGAGCATGCATGTCTCTTTCCTGATCTTAGAGGAAAAGCTTTACCTTTCTCACCCCTTGAATATGATGTTACATTTCATTTTTCCATGTATGACTTTTATTGTGTTAAGGTACATTCTTTTTGTACCTAATTTGTTAAAGGGTTTTCTCATGCAAGGATATTAAATTTTGTCAAATTATTTTTTTGCATCTGTTGAAATAATCCTGTGTCCTTTAATTTGTTAATGTATATACATTTATGTATTTACACATGTGGAACGATGCTTGTGTCTCTGTAATAAATCCTACTGGATTGTGGAAAACGATCTTTTCAGTGTGCTGTTTAATTTGCTTTGCTAGTAATGTTGTCCTCATAAGATGAGTTCAGAAGGGCTATTCTTTGATTATTTGCAACAGTTTGAGAATACTTGATATTAGTTCCTTTTTAAATGTTTGGTAGAATTCAGTGGCTTGCACCTCTAATCCCAGCACTTTGGGAAGCCAAGGCAGGCAGATCACTTGATGTCAGGAGTTCAAGACCAGCCTGACCAACTTGGCAAAACCCCATCTCTACTACAAATACAAAAATTAGCCAGGTGTGGGGACGCACGCCTGTAATGCCAGCTATTTGTGAGGCTGAGGCCAGAGAATTGCTTGAACCTGGGAGGTGGTGGTTGCAATGAGCAGAGATTGTGCCAGTGCACTCCAGCCTGGGCAAGAGAGCAAGACTCCAACTGAAAAAACACAAAAAAAATTGTTTGGTAGAACTCAGCAATGAAGACATCTGTTGCGGGATTTTTCTTTTTTAAAAATTATGTATTTAGTCTTCTTACTTGATATTGGTCTGCTCAGATTTTTTATTTCATTTTAAATCAACTTTGGTAGAGAACATAATTCTAGGAATTTATCCACCTCTATATGTTCCAATTTTTGGCACATAATAGCTTACAATAGCTTCTTCTGAACCTTTGTATTACTGTGATATCAGTTGTAATATCTCCTTTTTCATTTCACTTATTATAGTCTGCTTTTTTTCTTAGTCTTACTAGAGATTTGTCAATTTCATTTATTTTTTTCTATGATTTTTCTAGTCTTTACTTCATTGATTTCTACCTTGATCTTAATTGTTTCCTTCCTTCTACTGACTTTGGGTTTTATTTTCTTGTTTTTTCTAGTTTCTTGAAGTGTACAGTGAAGCAGTTTGAGATCTTTAGTTATCTCATGCTTTTAGTATGCTGTGTTTTCATTTTTCTTTGAAAAATATTTTAATTTATTCATTGATCTGTTGATTTTCCAAAGCATGTTGTTTAATTTCCATATATTATAAATTTTCTGAAATTTCTCCTGTTAATAATTTCTTCTGTTATTCCATTGTGGTCAGAAAGGATACTTGATATAATTTCAACCTTCTTAAATTTCCTGAGCCCTGTTTTGCAGCCAAACATTTAATCTATCCCAGAGAATGTTTTATGTGTCCTTGGGAAATATGTATATTTTGCAGTTGTGGATAAAATAGAGTGTAATTTAAGTACCATGTTTCTTTATAGGATTTGTCTGGATGATCAGTCCACTGTTGAAAGTGGGTTGCTATTATTGTATTGCAGTTGTATCTACCTTTAGATCCATTAATACTTGTTTTAAATATATTTAGGTACTCCAATATTAGGTGCATATATACTTAATAACTGTTACATCCTCTTGCTGAGTTGAGTTACTTATAATTATATAATGGCCTTCTTTATCTCTTTTTAAAGTTTTTAAAACTTAAAATCACTTTTATCTTATGTAAGTATAGCTATTTCTGCTGTCTTTGCTTCTTATTTCTGTGCAGTTTTTTTCTAGCCTTTTGCTTTCAGTCTATGTGTATCCTTACAAGTGAAGTGAGTACCTTGTAGGCAGTATATAATGAGGTCTTAGTTTTTAGTCCTTTCAAACAGCCTGTCTTTTGATTAAATAATTTAATCCATTTAGATTCAAGGTAGTCATCGATAGGTAACAACTCACTACTACCATTTTGTTAATTGTTCTCTAGTTGTTCTGTACATTCCTTTCTTCCTTTTTTGCTGACTTCCCTTGTGATTAAGTGATTTCCTCTAGTAGTATGTTTTGACTATTTGGTTTTTTTTGTGTGTGTGTATCTACTATAGGTTTTTGTTTTTGTTGTTTCCTTCAGTCTTATGAGAAACATCTTTTAATAGGTTATTTTTGACTGACAACTTAACTTTGATTGTAAAATAAAACAAAACAAAAAAAGTTTACACTTTCATCTTACTTCCACCCCCACATTTTGAATTTTTATGTTACAATTTACATCTTTTTATATTGCATATTCATTAACAGATTATTGTGACAAACATTATTTTAATAGCTTTGTCTTTTAACCTTTGTACTAAAAATATAAGCTATTTACACACTCTCATTACACTATTATAATATTTTTAATTTGACTATATATTTATTTTTATCAGTGAGTTTGAGACACTTTTTTTTTTCAATCTACTTAGAAAGTTTTTTTTTTGCTTGATTTTGTTTTTGTTTTTTTTGCCAAGGTTAAGGGATGCTGGGGAGGCAGGTCTATACCTTCCTTCAAGGATAATTTGCAGAGCTTCAATATTTAAAGGGGAAATGGCAGATATTGGGAAAGCGGGATAAATTTTTAAAAGATGTGGGGAGATAATAGACAAAGATTGCATTCTTTTGAGTCTTTGATCAGCCTTTCACTGAAATATGATGTGTTTTTGTTACTCATCATTGTTCTTTCATTTCAGCTTGAAGAGTTCCCTTTAGCATTTCTTGTGTAATAGGTTTAGATGATGAACAGAAGAGTATTTGTCTATTCTTCATATCTTGGAAAACTTTGCTAATTATAGGTTTGTTTTTTTTTTTTTTTCTTTCCTTCAACACCTTGAATACCTCACCCAGTCTCTCCCATCCTATAAGGTTTCTGCTGAGGAGTCAGCTGTTAGTTGTATTGGACTCTTCTATGTATTATTTCCTTATTTTCTCTTGATACCTTCAGCATCCTTTTTGTCTGATGTGTGACCTAATATTCTATGTCTTAGGCTAGTCTTATTTGGATTGATTCTATTTGGAGATCTTTGACATTCATGTTCTTGGATATTTACATCTTTCTGGAGGTTTGAAGAATTGTATGCTACTATTTATTTAAACAAGCTTTTATCCCTTTGTCTTTCTCTTCTACTTTTTCTACTCTTATGGCTCGACTATTTGCTTTCTTGATGCTGTTCCTTAAATCTTGTAAGCTTTCTTTCTTCAACGTCTTTTCACTTTTTTTCTCATCTGTGGGTATATTTTCAAATAAGGTGTCTTCAATTTTATATAGTCTTTCTTCTGCTTGATGAATTCTGTTTTTGATGCTGTCTGTTGCATTTTTCATTTATTACATTGTGTTTTTTATATTTGGGATTTCTGTTTTTTAATTATTTTAATTATATATATATTTTTTCATTTTGTTGAATTGTTTTTCTGTATGTTATTAAAATTTGCTGAGCTTCCTTAAAACAATTATTTTGAATTATTTGTCAGGCATTCCTATATCCCCATTTGCAGATTTTTTGTTTGGTGATATGTTTTCCTGAATATTTTGACCTTTGTGATTATGAGTCAATGTCTGCACATTTGAAGATGTAAGTACTTATTCTAGTCTTCACCAATGCTTTGTCTGGAAAATCCTCACAGCAGTCACTGTACTGGGGTCACCAGAATCCCAAGGTGGGTGCAGTACATTACAGGCATATGCCTGAAACCAGGGGTTGCTGAAGCCTACTGCTGCTAAAAGAGTCTGGGGCCACTGACATTGTCTCAGTGATGGTGTGGGCCAGAGATCAAATTTGCCATTGTAAGCCTGAAGCCTAAGCCTGTGTGGTCCTGCCTGCTCTTAGAGGAGATTTATAGGTTCTGTCTATGGATCTTACTTGGAATATGAGGCCATGGGAGTTGCTCAGTGCAGAGTTTTACTGTGGTGGTCCAGGGAAAAGTTATGTGCTCACTTCTCTGTCTTCTCCTCAAGCAAAGTGTATTTCTCTCCACTCTGTGTTGCCTAGAGTTGAGGAAGGAGTGTATGGGTAGGTACCGTAAAACAGAATGTAAACTGAATGTAAAACTGTCCTTCCTGTTTTCTCAAATGTACTTTTTTTTGTTACTGTGCTACAACCAGGTACTATAATCTTTTATCTGATTTCCTTGGCTTTTGTGAAGGTGTTTTTTTGTGCATGAATAGTTTTCAAATTGCTGTGCTAGCAGCAGGGACAATTGCTTTAGATCCCCATTCCATCATTTTGCTCCATTTCTCTCATCAAGCTTTTTTTTTTTTTTTTTTGAGAATTTTAAAAAATCTAGTTGAACTTGTCTTTCCTTTTTAAGTAGATTTTGAAAACTGTTGAGGATTTTAAAACCTTCCTCATGCAGTTATTGTAACAAATACATCCATGTTTCCTTAAAAATTTTGTTGCTTTATTATTTACATATCTAATTATTGGGAATTTATGCAAGTGTACAGAATAAGGTATAGACCCACTTCTATCATTTAGGTAAAATTTCAGTTTGTGAAAGTCTTAATTTTTAAACTTACATTTCCCAATTAATATGAGATATAATATATATAATATTCAGTAGTTTTCAAATTTTTGCTATAATTCTATTTGTTTTCATACATAGCCATCAACTAATTCCACAAAGCTTGAATTTTGGGGACTTAAAGTAATTTTTAATATTTGAGTTTACCCCCACTACTACCCGTCATTACTTTTTCTTTTCAAAATATAACTAAATTCATTTGTTTGTTCAGTACTCATGCCTTTTAAAATAATCTTTTCTAGCTCTGTGTAATGTTTGTCTAGGTTTATGTTTGAATATAAAATTTTTAGTGGCCCCAAGGATAATTAATATCTTTAGAATGACGAGTGTTCATGAAAGACCATTTATGAAAGTTTACTTTTGTGTTTAACTATAAAATGATTAGGTTTTCCTTAGTTTGTGCACATTTCCTGCTAAGTTAGACCAAGAGTTTATATTCCCTTTTTTTAATTTTTAAAAGTATGATGTTATTATCTGTGTGTCACTAATTTGTACATTTAATTTTATGTCTTATTTATCTAAATTGTACTGTTGTTTTCAGTCATGTATTCACGTATTTTGGGTTCCCCTCCCTAAAAACTCAATTTGATTATTGTCACAGAGTTTCATAATTTTTCATCCAATCATTATCTCCTTAAATACCTTCATCTAGTTGCACTGGCTACAATTCCTGATGCCACTTCAAATGGTAGTTGCATAAAAAAAGCATTTGCTATAGTGCTGTAGCTATTGAAGACTTTCAACATCCTCTTCAGAAGTATTAGCACCATCTGAATGATTTTATTATTCTTTTTCTTTTTCATAAATTATTCAGCCTCCTCTCCTATCTTTATTTCTTCTAGCATTTCCAATTTGTTCGTACACAATTCCTTATCTTTCTGGTGTTCACTCTGTGACTTCAATCTGTGATTTTTTTGGCCTTTTAGTATGAGTTGCATTTTGTTTTGTTATTGTTTTTCAAAACAAGCCATAATGTACTCATGTAAATAAACAGAGTCACATAGGCTTTTACTGTGTGGTGTGGTTTACCTGGCTAGATGTTAGTTTGTGTCTACTGTTTTTCTCCAGTTATTATGTAAGAGGCTACAATTTCCTGTGGTGTTTTTCTTTCTGTTTCTTTTGGCTTTGGGTGCTTCTGGTGAATTCTTACATAAGGTCAGAGATGTGCAGTTCTTTCTGTAGTGTTATCTTGTTACCATGCAGGAGCTGGTAAGATGTGAGGGGAGGAGGAAGTATTCTGTAAACCTATGATTTGTTCTCAGTCTTTTAGTGAGCTAGTGCTTTGGGCTTTAACTTTCACACATGTTTCTCAGTATATCTGTTTGTTTTTCACCTTAGATGAGTTAGCAAAGCTAGAAAGGACTGGGATTGGGTATTTCCCTTACACCAGCTCAGCTGGGATCTAGTGAAATAGTTTTTCTTGAGTGCAAGCCTTGTTCGGAAGAATAGAATACCCTGGGTGTATTTCAAAATGGCTACCTTTTCCATCCTCTTCCTAGAAGCATAGGGAATTTTTCTCCACACTGTGAGATTCTGGTAGAGCTACTGAAGGTCAAACTCACAATATGGTGGAGAAAACTTTAAGGCTGAGATTATCCTGGGGATTTTTAACTGTCAATCTTGTTCACTTGGGGCCACCAGCAATTCATCAATTCAGTTTAGATGTTTTTATCCTGGTGATGGTTTTGTGGAGTCTTTTGCTCTAGCGAGTTTTAATTTTTTTTTATTTCCCTGTCTCTCTTCAATTTTGAGAGCCCAATTTGCCTGTGACCTCAATTCTGTGACAAATTAAAAAGTTGTTGATTTTCAGTTTGTTTAGTATTTTTCTTTAGTTTTCTTTTTTTATTCAGATGGGGTTTCACTCTGTCACTCAGACTGGAGTGCAGTGGCGCCATCATAGCTCACTGTAGCTTCGACCTCCCAGAGTCAGGCGATCCTCCCACCTCAGCCCCCTGGGTAAGTGTGACTGCAGGTGCATGCCACCACTCCTGGGTAATATTTATATTTTTGTATTTTGTATAGAGATGGCATTAGGCTGCATGCCCAAATTCATCATGAACACTGGGCTCAAGCTATTCACCAACCTCAACCTCCCAAAGTTGGGATTATAGGTGTGAGCCACCATGCCTGCCCCAGAGTTTTTCTAATGTGGATGAAAGGAACAACCTATAAGTTCCTTATATGCCATACTAGAAACTAAAAGTGCCCCTGTAATTCTATATGTGTAATTCCCTCTATTTGAAATATCTAGAGTGATCTCTTTTCCATAAACTAAACTACACATTATAAAAATAAATAGAGGATCATCATATTATCTAAAATTATGGTAATATCCACCTGGAAAAAATATATAAATTACAAATATTTAAAAGTGATTCTTTGAGAGAAAGGGCTTTAAGAGGAGGGACATTTAATAGTTTTCTAGGGTATTTATTTTATTTGTATTGTGTTCAATGTTATGTTTCACAATTCTAAAGAAAATCATTCAAGAAGTCATGAAATGGAGGGGGAAAAGAAGGCAGAAAATTAGAGGGAGGATAAAAAGAAGAAAATAGAGAGAATATAAGGGGTAAAAATGGATAGAAATTATAGGTACTTGTAATTAACAGGTCAATGATACTTTTCATTAGAAAAAATTCAAAATCAAGTTAGGGGATCATTCTAATACAGTACCATATCAAGAAGTAAGGGAAAGATAGACATATATGCTGTATATTTAAACCACATATTCATTTCATTTGAAAGGCCAGAGGGAAAAATACAATATATGAAGGCTTATTGGATCAAAAGTAAGTTTTAGTAGTGATTTTGTTTAGAATAAATCATTGTTTAAAATGGAATCAAAGGCTGAGTGATAGAAGAGTGATTGATAGCAGAAGAGAGAGACTAGACATTTGATAATGCATTCTCCTGTAGGATATGAAGAAGGTTGGATTGGAAAGCACCAGTATTTTAAAAAATGATGCTATTAAACTGTTTTCCCTCCTGGAAAAAAGTTTAGGTGTCTGTTATAAAGGACACCTTTTCCTTTGGGCAAAAAACTAAAGCAAAGAGGTAGGATTGCAAACCAGGCAACTGAAAATATGGGGGATGGTGCCTGCTCCATTTTTACACATACAACCTTGGAAAGTCCTTTAGTGCTCTCTGTGTTACTTACCTCATCAGTAATATAAATATAATATGGATTTGGGGAAGCTTAGTGAGATAATGTCTCTAATGTGGATTTAGAAATAAATTACAGAAATTAGTTTCTTGTGGGTACAGCCACTGGCAAGAGTGATAAAGTGAACATTTGCAGCAGGTGCTGTGTCAGAGGACCTTTCTTTTTTTTTTTTCTTTTTTTTTTTATTATTATACTTTAAGTTCTAGGGTTAGAGGAAAACACATTCACACCTTTGAACCTGTGAATAAGCCAACATGAAACATTCATTTATGACATTTAAATGAAGTCTAAATTTGCTATTTAGACATTGTTAGCAAACTCACAATTCTTACATGAAAATAGTACTCTGGGATTAATTTATATTTATTAATACAAATCTCAAGTTATACCCTGTAAACTAGGCCAAATAATGAGAGCATTTCCAGTTTCTAGAGCTATTATTCTGAAATCTCATTTAACTTCAAAATAAGCAGTCAAAAGGGAGTTTTTAGGCATAGTGTTTTAAAGCAGAAATTTTATCAAAAGTAACATTTTAGCATAAGATAACTTGTGTTTACCGTTCAGATTTTTTTTTTTTTTTTTTGAGACAGAGTCTCGCTCTGTGGCCCAGGCTGGAGTACAATGGCATGATCTCGGCTCACTGCAACTTCTGCCTCCTTAGTTCAAGTGATTCTCCTGCCTCAGCCTCCTGAGAAACTGGGATTATAGGTGCCCAACACCACGCCTGGCTATTTTTTTGTATTTTTAGTAGAGACAAGGTTTCACCATGTTGGCCAGGCCGCTCTCGAACTACTGACCTCGGGTGATTCACCTGCCTCAGCCTCCCAGAGTGCTGGGATTACAGACGTGAGCCACTGTGCCCGGCCCACCCGAAAATTTTTGTCCGAAGAATATATTTCTTAAAACTTTGTTTTGCAATCGTGTTCTATTTGAAATGTCTCTTAATTAGAACTGTATTTGTTCAAGGTGATTTTATTTTGTTTTCATCAGAATGCTCTCCCTCCTGTGACAATCAACATTCAAGATGGATTTGTTTGTTCTTCCATTTCTCTCAGCTTCCCATTCTGTCATTGCCTCACTACTTCCTATTTCCTGGGCAAAGCAGAGAAGCATCTCCTATCTAGAAACAAGAATCATAATGTAATAAACTCAGCAAGTATAATTTTTGACAGGTAGTGAAATAAAACCGGCAAAAACCACATAATAGCAGTTTATTAGTAGAAAAGACAACACTGTCTTTAGTAAACTATCTTTTTCTTTCTGCAATCGAAGGAAGACTGTATTTCTCTGGTACTCTGTGTCTATGTGGGGTCATGGGCTTACTCGTGGCAGATGGAAATTCAGTGACAGCATTGTAATTGCTTCCAGGACAGGTAAATAAAACATGTCCAATGCTTGATTCTTCTCCTTCTTCCTCTTCCATAGCAACACTGATGGTCTTCTATTGAGAATAATGAGTCCAGGAGAGAGAGACTCGGGTCTGAGAAATTAAGTACAGTACAATACATTTTAAATATAGCCCTTCTTAACTCACTAATTTGGACTCTGATGTTAGCAGTGAATTTTCTTATGTTCAACTACAAAACATTCACATAATAGTTACTGTAGGGTAGCCTAGTTAAAAAAAGGTTTTTGAAGATATCATTTTGCAAAAAGTGCAGCTAACCTAACCATTTGACTGTAAGCCCCATAGATAAATATAATTTTTTCAAAAATGTTTCTTTAGTCACTTTAAACAAAATCATTTAATTTATTTAAATATAGTATTTTATAAATGATAATACAGATAGATTTTTTACTAAATTTAACTGAAAACTTAGAATCATCTATATTGTAAAACAAATTATCTATATATATATGATAATCTATAAATTATACCAAATTAATAATATGTCGCAATGGAGTCCCATTAACCATTTAACCATATGAGCATTTTCTCGAAAACTATGAGGAATTTGACTAGTATATTTAAACCAAAATATTTGTATTTCTTTACATGTGTAACTTTGAATGCTCAGACAACCATGTTATATTATGAAAGATTACTATTTTTATATTTTAGAAAAGTTTATATTCCTGTAAAAAGCAAATAATGTCTCTTCTGAGTTATTATTATTATTATTATTTATTTTGTTTGTTTGTTTGTTTGTTTGTTTTTTGCTGAGTCAATATCCTAGGGAACTGTTAAGTAGGAAACCA
Organism: Colobus angolensis palliatus; assembly: GCF_000951035.1. Classification (NCBI taxonomy): domain Eukaryota; kingdom Metazoa; phylum Chordata; class Mammalia; order Primates; family Cercopithecidae; genus Colobus; species Colobus angolensis. Next base: position 1,192,096 of record NW_012116977.1, read on the forward strand.
AAATATTTGCAAGGGAGGAGTAAGGCTGACAAGAGAGAAAATGTTGATTCTCTCTTAACCTCTCTCTCTCTTTCTCCATTCCTTCTTTTCTGTTACTCTCTCTCTCTCTCTCTCTTTCTTGTTCTACCTCTCTGTCTTCCTCTCTCTCTCTTTCTCTCTCTCTGCCAATCATCTGTGCCATGAAATTTTAGAAACCAAAATATACTTGAAGGTGAGAAAGATGGCCTTTGTAATACAGATGCCAAGTAAGGATAAGGTAGAAATTCATCCAGGTCGGCCAAATAAACTCTTGAATTTGAATATGCAATTTTTCATATTCTTGACACCCTAAGGGAATTTTTGTCCCTAGCCTATTTTCTCTTTTTGATAACAGCTGAGGAATCCTCAAATGCATACCACAGGAAAGGAACTCCTTAGAAGAGGAGAGTGATTATTACTATGTAAAGAGGTCTCCAAAGCTATTTATGCAAAGTAGCCAATCACTTAAACATCAAAGAGATGAGTAGACATTTGTGAGGGTAAAATAATACAAAAAATCCCATATTTGAGGTGAGTTTTAACAATTCTGGTTTATCTTAACAATGTTATTGAGAAGACACTTTTTCTTTTGGATCTGTACGTGAGAGGGGAACAGTACATGTTTGCAGCATGAGGAATGAGCCAGAATCACAAGCCATGAGTAATTTATAGAGACAAGAGTCAGGGCAATCAAGTCTCAGGTCCAGCTACCAGATTATTTTCCCACCTTGAAAAAGTAACACTTTTTGTTTTATACTGAGAAATAATAATAATTTTCTTTTTTAGAACAGTGATTAATATTTGGATTGAGTTTCTTGGTCAGCTTTGTACATAGCATTTTTTTGGAGAATGGAAAACAATCAGAACATTAATGGAACCAATTCTGGGTAGCCTCTGTTCAAGACTACAAATGTGTAAGCATGGATTTTGTGGGAGTTTTTGCCATAGAAGTGAAAACTCATCTAGTAAGATGTTTGAAAATAAACTAACAAACAAAATTGACTGTGAAACAGTAAACACAAAGGGATTTTGAAGACTTAGAAACAGACAATCTCTAGCTAGTCCTAAGGAGATACAGATAGTAAACTGGACAAATGAAGCAGGAGAATTAAAGTTATAAGCTTCATGAGAGTTCAGCCACTAGAAAGATTTTGTGGAAATCCAGGAGAAATATTAAATATCAGTGTACATATTAGGAACATGAGTAAAGGAAATGAAAAATATAATGGAAGAATTATCTTCATGCAGAAAATTCAGTACCTTAAAAAAAAAATAAAAAAGAAGTCTCCAGAAAGTTAAGTCCCTCAGACAGTATACAATTTAACTTTAAATGTCATAAGTAAAGCATTTGCAGAAATCACTAATCTAATCTAGTAGAAGACTGACAGAGAGGAAAAGTGTTTTCTCTTTTGTCTTATAGAAGAAAAGAGAATGTCTACTTTGGCTATATTGGATATGTGTTGGCTTTACATCAGTCTACTTATAATTATGACACCCAAGTGTAAGAAAGAGTGGGTAAAGATTTACAGGAAAAGATAGGCATATTAGGATTTGCAGACCGTCTTTAAGTTTTACAATGTTAAAGAATATACATATGACTTACAGTTTCAACAGGTTTGCATACCACAAAGAGTCTTCAAGGTCATGTAAAATTCAATTCCACTTATTCATTAGTGAGTTGCAGTTACAAATTGTTATATTTTTGGTGCCTATGCTCCAAATTGTAATTAATTTATTTCATCATAAGAAACTTCTCTTTTTCATTTTCTTTATCTCTTACTTCACTTGATTTACCTGAAGAAAAAATAACTCACTAGATTAGATCCCAGTGAGTTGGGATGTTCTCATCTATATCATCTTAGATTTGTGCATAGCTATATCTCTGTAAACTTTTTGGTCCATTAAGAATGAAACTGAGTTATTTTCAAGACTTAAGATCTCACTCAAGATGAATTCTGGAAGTCAAGATTTGACTTTCAGAACAATTGAAATGTAGTGAGATCTAAAACTGTGATATTGTCGTATTAAATAGAGTCTTCAGGAGCAAGTCTTTTCTAATTTGATAGGGAGATGACTAACATGTATGTAATCATGTTTATGGCCAAATTTCTCATATCTTAATAAAAATATTAATTTTTTATTACTTTAATTTTTATTAGCTTTTTTTTTATACTTTAAGTTCTAGGGTAGATGTGCACAACATGCAGGTTTGTTATATAGGTAACATGTGCTATGTTGGTTTGCTGCATCCATGGACTCATCACTTACATTAGATAAGTTCTCTTTTTTAAAACATTATTTTGGAAGGTAAGACAATCATGTAAAATAATCCTAATAATGTGTGTCTTTGGATGAAATTTTGGATAAACATTTCATATTATGCTGTGATTGTCATTTGATTCAGGCTTTTTGTGAGTAAAAGCAGAGTCCTCACAAAAGGGAAAAGCATTCCCATTTTCAATTATCTTGAAAAGAGGTTACTTTTCTATCAGGAACAAAGACTTGGAAAGAACCCTGGAAGGTGGTAGAGGGAATTCCTTACCTCTACCTTTCTAAGAGAAAGAAATCTTACACCATGTAAACTGGACTTTAAGCTGGAACAGGATTTTCCAACCTTGATACTATTGCCATTCAGGATCAGATAATTATTTGTTATGGGGGCTTTCTTGTGCATTTAAGGTTGATTAGCAACATCTTTGGCCACTATCTATTGAAGCCAGTACATCCCTCCCACCTTCTACCCATCACCATTGTGACAACAAAAAATGTCTTCAATCATTGCTGAACATCCTCTGGGGGACTTTACCCCCAGTTGAGAACCACACTATGAGAATTTCAGCTTGGTCTGAGTTGATTTCTGTGGGTGAAAGGAGATTCCTAGCCAGGTGACCATCTAGGGGCCAGAGATAAATGACCCTTGAAGTGTTTCACAACCTGAAGATGATTAACTTATACTGTGTAACTGCTATTCAATTAAAATGACACTCTCTCTTTTTATTTTTTACTATGATCTTACACTTTTTGTTAAAATGTCCCGTATTTATCTGACATGTAATTTCAGAAAACAAAGGGGTACAACATTAAACCTGAGCGAGGGGTTCACGGAACGATTCTCTAAATCTACATGATGATGGCAGTGACATTTATCATTGGATTTTTAAGAGAATAAACCTCTCAAGATACAGAGCCAGTCAGTTCTCCTAAAAAAAATACTATACAACCTCCAGTCTCAATCTTAGAAAAACAGAGCTTGATCGATGTATTCTATTAACATGGTATTATTGCAGCACTATTCACAATAGCAAAGACTTGGAACCAATGCAGATGTCCATCAATGATAGACTGGATTAAGAAAATGTGGCACATATACACCATGGAATACTATGCAGCCATAAAAATGGATGAGTTCATGTCCTTTGTAGGGACGTGGATGAAGCTGGAAACCATCACTCTCAGCAAACTATCGCAAGGACAAAAAACCAAATTCCACATGCTCTCACTTATAGGTGGGAATTGAACAATGAGAACACTTGGACACTAGGTGGGAAAAATCACACACTGGGGCCTGTCATGGAGTGGGGGGAGAGGGGAGGGATAGCATTAGGAGATATATCTAATGTAAATGATGAGTTAATGGGTGCAGCATACCAACATGGTACATGTATATATATGTAGCAAACCTGCACGTTGTGCACATGTACCCTAGAACTTAAAGTATAATAAAAAATAAAATAAAAAAAAAAGACACACCCAAAACTGGGGGAGAAGGGGAGGGATAGCATTAGGAGATATATCTAATG
>NW_012116977.1:1195963-1197124 GCF_000951035.1 Colobus angolensis palliatus
AAAAAAGACACACCCAAAACTGGGGGAGAAAAAAAAAAAAAAACATGTGATACATATTTTCCACTATTGTTTAATAGAACTTGTTTAAATATAATCTAGCACTTTGAAGACCAGAGGAGAGAGTGTATAGCTCCCACGTAAGAGAATATATGGCACTATTCATATTCGTGTCATGAAGGAGAGTGGATATTAATTTTTTCCTAATTTTCTAGTAATGCAAAACTATTTTGACTAGAAAAAAAAACACTCTGTTGTTTTTCTACAAGCAGTTAGATAAGAGTGAAACTCCGTGAGTGGGTGAGTGAGTGGCAGGTAGGTGTTTATGAAGTAATTTACCATATAGAGAACATATATTTAGTAAAAAACTTCAATATTTACCAATTCAGTGGAACTTAGGCAAATTAAATAGCATAAGCATGACGTCAACACACAAATTTTAATATTCAAAAAAAAGTATTGAGCTGAATGATAAAAGAAAATATAACTTTATTTAGTTTAAGTGGTGTCCATGAAAAGTGAAAAAAACAGCAAAAATATGTTTCAAGGGTGTGAGATTGAAAGTATTTTGGGAATAAATTAATATCATTATTTAAGATGGTAAATTCTCTGCTCTTCAAAATTATTCTTGAAGTTATTGACTAATTAATTAGAAAATGTTCCCTTAAAACATTCCAATGAACTGCGAAATGAAAATCAAAGGCTTACAGTTTCTCAGACCAAACACCACATGTTCTCACTCATAAGTGAGAACTCACTCGTAAGGGAGTTGAACAATGAGAACACATGGACACAGGGAGGGGAACAACACACACCCCTGGTGCCTGTCAGTGGGTGAGGGGGTGAGAGAAGTTAGAGCATTAGGAGAAATACCTAACGCATGTGGGGCTTAAACCTAGAAGACGGGTTGACAGGGGTGGCAAACCACCATCGCACATGTGTATCTGTGTGACAAACCTGCACATTCTGCACGTGTATCCTGGAACTTAAAGTAAAAGAGAAAGAAAGAGAAAGAGAGAGAAGAAAGAGAGAAAGAGAGAGAGAGAGAGAGAAAAAGAAATAAAGAAAAAGACAGAAAGAAAGAAAGAAAGAAAGAAAGAAAGAAAGAAAGAAAGAAAGAAAGAAAGAAAGAAAGAAAGAAAGAAAGAAAGAAGAAAGAAAGAA
>NW_012116977.1:1197745-1206217 GCF_000951035.1 Colobus angolensis palliatus
GGGTACAGGTGCAGATTTGTTATACAGGTAAACTTGTGTCATGGGGTTTGTTGTACAGATTATTTCATCCCCCAGATACTCAACAGAGTACCTGTTGGTTATTTTTACAGATCCTCTCCCTCCTCAAACCATCCACTCTCCGATAGGCAACAATGTGTGTTGTTTCCTTCCTCGTGTTGGTAAGTTCTCATCATTTAGCTCTCACTTATAAATAAGAACATGTGATATTTGGTTTTCTGTTCTTGCATTAGTTTGCTAAGGATAATGGCTTCCACCTCCATCCATGTTCCTGCAAATAACATGATCTCATTTTTTTTTCTGACTGCATCATATTCCATGGTGTCTATGTACTATATTTTATTTATCTAGTCTACTACTGATGGGCATTGAGGTTGATTCTACATCTTTGCAATTGTGAATGGTGCTGCAATGAACATACGTGTGCCAGTTTTTTAATGATAGAATGATTTATATTCCTTTGGGTGTATATCCAGTAATGGGATTGCTGGGTTGAATGGTAGTTCTGTTTTTAGATATTTGAGGAATTGCCACACTGCTTTCCACAATGGTTGAACTAATTTACATTCCCACTAACACTGTTTAAGCGTTCCTTTTTCTCCACAACCTTTTCAGCACTTGCTTTTTTTTTTTTCGTTTTATAATAATAGCCATTTGACTGGTACGAGATGGTATCTCATTGTGGTTTTGATTTGCATTTCTCTAACGATTAATGATGTTGAGATTTTTTTTCATATGCTTGTTGACCACATGTATCTCTTCTTTTGAAGTGTTCCTGCCCTTTTCCCACTTTTTAATGGGATTGTGGGATTTTTTTTTTTGGTTTTTTTTTGGTAAATTTGTTTAAGTTCCTTATAGATGCTTGATATTAAATATCAGGTGCATAGCTTGTGAAATTTTTTCTCATTCTGTAGGTTCTGTTTACTCTGTTGATAGTTTATTTTGCTGTGCAGAAGCTCTTTAATTTAATTAGATTCCAATTTTGCAATTTTTGATTTTGTTGAAATTGCTTTTGGCATCTCATCATGAAATATTTGCCTGTGCCTATGTCCTAAATGGTAGTGCCTAGGTTGTCTTCCAAGACTTTTATAGTTTTGGGTTTTGGGTTTTACATTTAAGTCTTGAGTTGATTTGTGTATATGATGTAAGGAAGATGTCCTGTTTCAATCTGCACATATCTCACCAGTTATCTCAGAATCATTTATTGAATATGGGAGAGTCTTTTCTCCATTCTTGTTTTTGTCAGCTTTATTGAACATCACTATATGAGCAGTTAGTCAACTAAAACTTTGGTTAGGAGAGATGAAGTTTTACAGAATATGCAATATTAGGAAACTATATATTCTTGTAAATACTTAAGAAATCATAAAAGCTATAAATGTGAAACATATATTTTAACATATTCATTTCTCTTTTTACTCACCAGTGTACAGAGTCGTATTACTAATATTCTTAGAGTTGTAGCATGCCTTCCAACACATCATGTCTTTTTATCTAATCTACAATTACTTATATTATTCCAATCCCTCAGATAATTACTGATTTTAAAGTTGAAATGGAAGGAAATGAGTGTGATAATGAAATAGCAATATAATCACTTTTCATTCACCTTCTAAAAAGTATCACCTTCTAAAAAGTTTTTTGGTTGTGTCATACACTTGCTTCGGGTAACTTACAGTTACGACTTTAAGGTTCATACAGTTTTATAGTGATCACTTCTAAATGATTTTCTGATGTCTATTTCTCATTGAAAATTCACAGTCTCTCCAATTACACATTCAATTAAAATATAATATCTCTTCACAAATTGCACTGAGAAAATATTTCTTGGAATTTAAATAGTAAAGGGTATGACTGCACTATTTTCTACACATAATCATAAGTTCAGGGAAACATGAGTCATTTTTCACCATGTAACATGCCTCAAGTCAAATAAAATATGTCTTATTTTAACATTTGTAAATGTATTCAGCATATTTGTATTTGTTTATCTGTATCTCTATGACATTTCCAAAACTGTTATAACAGCTTTAATCATCTTAAACCAATAATTAGATGATAAAATTTTATTTTGTTTAAATCATCCAAAATGTTAACGTATTTATTCAATTCATTATTTAATTCATTTATTTAATTCTAAATCACTTAATTTAGAATTAAAACATTGGAAAATTACTATTGTCATTGCACCACCTCTTGGAGTTGCAAAGAGGAATTTAATGATAGATGGAAACAAAGAAACAGGTCATAATAGTCTGATAAATACAATAACAATCTTACATTGTTTTTAAACATTGAATAGGAAGATTCTTGTTATAATGATTCAATTCCAACTGATACAGTAAAATGCCCATATTGTGAGATGTATAGAAGGGAGGGGTGATCTCATGCTGAATCTCTTTAATTTAACTAAAGGTTAAAAGTATTGAGAAATAAAAAATATAAAAATATGAACCTAAAATTGTGCCTGATGCAACTAGATAAATATTTTCAAATACTTGTTTATTATTAATCATACTATATAGCAAAAATGGATTTTGGATTATTTTAATGATGTGTGAAAAAATTAACAAACAAGAATAAAGATAAACATTTATTGAATTCAAGAGTGGGCAGAATTTTTATTAAGACACACACAAACATGCACACACACAAAGTCTTCAGGAGTGAAAGAAATGCACAGGATCAACTAGATTAAAAAATTTAACTGTCATATAGGTTATAATTTTAAGCTATCAATTTTACAGTTACAAAAGTAAAATGTTATCTAATATTGGTACGGTTGAAATCAAACAATTCTAAAGTAGTTCTAGTGGGAAATTTAAACAACATTTAGATACATTTTCAGCAATTTTGTTAGATGCCATTAGGAGGCCATTCTCTATGAGTAACTCATGCTCTTGTCTTCTGAGCAGACACCAGCTAACTTTGTTCTGGACTATCTTTTATAAATGTTTGAATCATAAACAGCCTTGGAAGTTAGAGCTATAGTAGTGGCTTCCTTTGAGCAAAGGGCGGGTTCCGTTGCTTCTGCTATAATAAAGATAAAGGCAAAGATCCTGTAGATTTACTGCCCATCATAAAATGCTGGGGTTTCCTAAGGCCAGGTTTCCTCTCCCTTGCACACTCCACTGTGTGTAGGAACTATTGGGCCCTCTTCATGTCACCCAGGAATTGGTTCTCAGGACATCAGTACAAATGCTGAAACTCTGTCTACTGCTGTTACTGTGGATAATAAACTATCCTTGACTATCCTTTATCTCTAACACAGAAGTGTTGTGTCTTTTACCAGCATCTAGCAAATGTGGCTGGCTAACTGGTTAGCTTGCAAGTATAGTAAAATCTCAAACCTTTAATAGTTCCCGACAGACACTGTGGTTAAGTATTTTCTTTGCATTAAAAAAGAGAGTGAAGTTTGTTTTCTTGTTTATGCTAAAACAAATCTATCTGGCAAATAGTCTGCAATTTTTATTTTTATTTTATAAACAGAAACAATCACTTACACTATGGAATAAAATAAAGATTATCTACAATGAATATATTGCAGAAAGATACAATAAAGTATCTTCAAGTATTTTATTGAATAATATGCACTGAAATAGAAATAAATCATGTAATGTTTTATCTATTGTTTTTTCACAAAGCAGTGTGTCTATGTATGTGTATGTGTGTGTTTGTGTGTGTGTATAGTACCAATTTAAATATGTCAAATATATTTAAAACCAGTCAGTATATTTAATCAATATTGATTTTGTTGCCAGAAGCTGTCTCATAATAGCTGAAAATGATTCCTTCTGTTTAACCATATGAAAAATAAAAGACATTTGGGGGTTCTATATCTCACTGATGTGTTCTTGCTTTGTCCTCCTGAGATATTTCCTTATGAGAAAACGTAAGAATCTAACTAAATACATTGCTGTGGAGACATCTCTGCTTCCATGATTTTCTCTCAACTTTAAGTGACTGAATCAGCTTGCCTTGCTGCCCAAAGTAGGCTTTGTATTTAAATTTGCATATCTATTATTCATCAGTAAAGTCTCAATGTGGACAGCTCTAGGTCACTTTTCTCTAGAACATGGTTTATTACATCATTAAACTATCTTGAACTTTCTGTTTTTAACATATATTTATCATATTATATTTTAAAAAACATTTTTGTAGTATTGTTTGGTTACCTTTTCTTGTTTTTACTTTTTATTTATTATTATTATTATTATTATACTTTAAGTTCTAGGGTACATGTGCATAACTTGCAGGTTTGTTACATATGTATACTTGTGCCATGCTGGTGTGCTGCACCCATCCACTCGTCAGCACCCATCAACTCATCATTTACATCAGGTATAACTCCCAATGCAATCCCTCCCCACTCCCCCCTCCCCATGATAGGCCCCGGTGTGTGATGTTCCCCTTCCCGAGACCAAGTGATCTCATTGTTCAGTTCCCACCTATGAGTGAGAACATGCGGTGTTTGGTTTTCTGTTCTTGCGATAGTTTGCTGAGAATGATGGTTTCCAGCTGCATCCATGTCCCTACAAAGGACACAAACTCATCCTTTTTTATGGCTGCATAGTATTCCATGGTGTATATGTGCCACATTTTCTTAATCCAGTCTGTCACTGATGTACATTTGGGTTGATTCCAAGTCTTTGCTATTGTGAATAGTGTCGCAATAAACATATGTGTGCATGTGTCTTTATAGCAGCATGATTTATAATCCTTTGGGTATATACCCAGTAATGGGATGGCTGGGTCATATGGTACTATTTCCTTGAGGAATAGTTTTGTTTCCTTGAGGAATCGCCATACTGTTTTCCATAATGATTGAACTAGTTTACAATCCCACCAACAGTATAAAAGTGTTCCTGTTTCTCCACATCCTCTCCAGCACCTATTGTTTCCTGACTTTTTAATGATTGCCATTCTAACTGGTCTGAGATGATATCTCATTGTGGTTTTGATTTGCATTTCTCTGATGACCAGTGATGATGAGCATTTTTTCATGTGTCTGTTGGCTGTATGCATGTCTTCTTTTGGGTTATCTTTTCAAGTGTCTTTATTTAGTGCATGTGTATGTGTGTGTGTGTGCATGTGTGTGCGTGTGTGTGTGGTGTCACTTTCTGTGACTTGGACTTCCCCTCCAATCAATACATTATCTTTTTCACATTTTTATCTGTTTCATTATCAGTGTATATATGATGAATATAATATACAAACTTATACAAATATAATTTCAGTATACACACAAACATATATATATATATACATGTGTGTATATACACATACATATATTTAAAAACAGGGAATGCTTTGTATGTATCTGTATATAAATGTGTACATATATATAAATATAGACATGCATGCATATTCTGTGTCCTTAATGTGTTTTCTTTACTGCTTACAGTAGTTCCCATTCATGGTGAGGTCCTTGCCTTCTGGGAATAAATACTTACTGCTTTCTCACTTCTTACATCCTCGTCCCTGATTTTAGTATGTAAATAGTCTAGACAATAATGGATTGTCATGCCAATTCTGCTTGCCTTGGCTGTGTTTTTTCATATTCATACAAGATTTGGAGTAAGCCAAATTTAATTTTTCATTTGGTATTTTCACTTCAGAGGTATTGAATTCAATTTTGATGTTCATTTTCTTCTGTTGGATTTTTCAGGGGAAAACTAAGCTTTCACCATACATCTACTAAATTGTGCAGGAAGGATTTCCGATTGAGCGAATTTAGGGACTAGTACATGAGGAAGACAAGGATCTGAAAAATTACTTGGAGATATCATTTCCAAGTCATATCCACCATAATGGATTTAAATATTCCCAAGGTATCTGAACACTTGTTCAAATATTTTTTTTTTTTTAAATAGGGGTGGTGTACGTGATAAGTCCCTGAAAGTAGGAGGAAGTCATGAGAAAGTAGTTTGAAGGAAAATAGGGGAAATACTAAGGAAGAAAACTGAGTTATGATTGCAATGGAATGGTTAAAAACCAACAATAATTAATATATATCAGATTTAAGCTTGTTTTAATTTGGTAGATATAACTTTTAATTTTTACGGATGAGAATAAAGAGTTTATTAAGCCAAAAATTTATAGAGTTTGATTCAAACATGTTATATTCAGGAGCTCAATCTTCTAGTTGTATGTGAGAATATGACATGTTACACTGGAGCCCCTTGCTTAGGAATAAGTGGTCAGGCGTAGACCACCAAAGCAACTGTAGTAAAAGTTATCAAAGTCTGATATATCATGAACAACTTTCCAATAAGTGTGGTTGTGTTTCTGAAGCCCTTCTTGTTCTTTATGCTCTACATACATCCTAAAAATAAGACTTTATTAATATAATGAATTTGAGTAGAGTTCTATTTTATGTAACTTGAGAATCTATCAAAAATGTGTTAAAGTAGCCTAAATATAACATCTCAAAATGGTTCCTATCTTTCACAAAGTACATATTCTTTATGATAAAGTCCACTGCTTCTCATTTTCTAAGAGTAGTTTTTTTTTTTCTTTACTCTGGCAGTCACACCTATGTCTAAATTAAAACACCAGTTAAGTGAACTAAATCTTCACTTGTGTGCAACTATTTTAAATAATTCCATTAATACTTAATGCTTTTACTTTATTTCACTTTTCATTTTTCATTCTTCTTAGTTTTTAAGTTTAGGGGCAGTTGTCTTTTCATCTTCACATATTTTTATATTCTGTCATCTTTGTATGTTTATAAACATGTTCTCTCCTGAAGAATCTCCCTTTATTTATAGGTATAAGTCTTAAAATCTGGGAAAATGAGCATTTTCTTCATAGTGCAAGAAGATATACTATGATGAGAATTTCATGTCATTTTTCTCTCTCTAATAGTTTTATCTCAAATGTGTACTAAAACTCAAATTTCACTCACTGTGTTTTGTTGTGTATTGTGAATTAGCGTGATATAAAACTTTATTGGGATTAGAATGTAAAAGATCTGTTCAATCAATCATGTAATAAATCTATCTGTAACACAGATAACCATATCTAACTTATATCTGTTTCTAAGTACCATCATAAACTCCATTCCTGCATAAAGAGGTAAGTGCCCCAAAACATTTCTCACTCTCTGGAACTAAATTAATCAAGAAGAGAACACAGTTACAGAAAACTTACCCCTCTTGCTGTATAATGATTCCAAATAAGTGTTCTAGAGATAATATGTCTATAGCTCTTTTATGAGAATTTCAGTACACTACGTGCCTCATATTTATTATACATTCAGTGTGTATCTTTTAGGACTGATGAAATTTTGTTACTCATTACAAAAACACAGAAGATAATCTTTCAAAAATTCATATAGATATAAAAATCAGAGTTTAAATTTAAAATTGGAAATGAAAACAAATCTAGACTTTTTTTTTGGTTCATCCTTTGTTTATATCTAGCTGAGGGATCTAGGTATCAAGTTCCTATCATCTTACCATCACCCGCAGATAGTCTGCTTAAAATAGTTAAATATTATCTGGAAAAAAAGGTGACATAATTGGCACCCATCTGGCATCCAAACCAAGGCAGCAGGGATTTAAATATCTTGTTCCCTATAGGTGGTTCCTCAAGTTCAGGCCTGAGGCATTGTTTTAGAGTAGAGTTGAGAATGCTATAGTTATTACATATAAAAATGGAAGAATTGTCAACTTAGCTTGTCATCTTGATATTTTTCTTGAATGTTGAATTCACTTGCAATTCACTAGATTGGGTTGCTCCAGAAGACTATTTTGTATGTGCTCATAATAAGGCTTGGAAATTCTATTTTTTTTAACATGTTCCAAATTTAATTATATTAAATGACTGCTCACTCTCCAGATTAAGTTTGTGCTCAATCTTTTGTGTAGCTCCAAAAAATATAGAATGCAAGAGAGATCTGAGTTTACTGTAAGTAACAAGATACAGGAGAGTTATAAAATAATGTGATCTGTTTGGAATTCCTAGCATTGGAGGTGTTCTAAGGCTAGAAGATAACTACAAGACAATTTTGCAGCGTTGGAACAGAGAAGCCTCTTAAGGACCCTGTCTATTGAGGAATTTTATAGTCCAAGTTTTTTTATTCTGGTAAAAACTTGTTGAAATTCAATGCTCTACGAACTTTGCATCTCCAAAGTACCATATATATTGTTTGGCAAATTGGAGTTTGCCAAGAACCCCAGTTGAAAATGATGTCATAATTAAGCACAATTAGGAGTTACAAAATACCCACAAAATTGAAAACCAGCTGCTCCAACTGCATTCTGATCCTCATAAACTTTGAGGATCATAACCTTTTGAGAAACAAGCTCAGAATCACTGAAAAACTCATGTTAGATTCTACTTTAGACTTTGGTTTTAGTTAGCACTGTTGTACTAGATGGTAAGTTTACAGGTGTATGTTTATAACTGTTACTTAAAATTCTGCATATAAGCCAATTTTCTTTTTTTTTT
>NW_012116977.1:1206477-1242692 GCF_000951035.1 Colobus angolensis palliatus
TTTTAAAATGAAATGTTTATAGGGTATATAAAACAATTATAAGTAATTATTTCAACATTCACTGAAACAAATATGTGAACATTAAGTGACAATTAAGAAAATCACACATTTTTTTTTTAAATGAGTGTGGCACATTATTCAAACTGAGGATATCAATAACTAATGACAGAAAGACTCATTCGCTTTGTAAACCTAGAGTATTTACCATTTCTATCAAAATGTGAAGCAGACAGAATTTATAGCATAGAGGCTAGATCCAAACAGACACCATGTGCAGTTTGTAGGTGAAAAACAATACTAACAGAATGAGTACTAAAAGTGAAATTACGAATTTTTAAGCACTAATTGAACACTTCATCATCGTTTCATATAGATGCTTCAGAAAATAAAATCACTTTATTCTGATCTTTGAAATTGTAAAAGGCACACTATATGCTCAGGTCACTGAGTACATTTTATTATATTTATGAAATGTGACCCATGGACAAAAGTTTCCAACATCTTAAGTGATTAACATTAAGTCTGTTTATCCTGAGTATTTCCACTGTCTCAGCAACTCTGACTTTGCCCTTTGATGCAGTAACTTCCTGTTTTATTTCTCTTTATATGGCATTTACAGATGAAAATGAACTATTAATCACTCTAAGCACTTTCTTACATAGTCTTTGCAACAAACTCACTTTGAATTTATACAACATAGCTTTTTAAATGCAAATAAAGGTTTCCAATTTCCTAAAATGTCTTTTCCCTCAATGGAAGGGATTAAAAGTTGATATTCTCAGAGCTGCATACTTCTGACAAGCTGATTACCAGTCTGTCCTTGCAGCCATCACAGCCTGTAACAAGTAAGAGGTTGTAAATTCTAACCACTCATTTTCCCATTTCACTATCCATAGGAACTAGTGAAAAATGGAACTCTTCAATTCTACCATTTTATGTCACTTCAAATAATAATCAAATTCATTTCCCCCCACAGAATATAATTGAGATATAGGCAACAACTCCAAGAAACACTGAATATTTTGTGCAAGAGTCAAATCAGTTTCTCATTCTATACTCCCACCAAATAAAAGGCTTTATGATTTTGTTACTTGCATGGGAAATGTTCACAGAGCACTGCCAAGTACAAGTGTACTCTCTTGAGTCCCAGCGCTTCTCTGTCATGATCTTTCCATTTACTGCGGTGTTACCATGACATTTTGCTTTATTATACTTTGTTCAAGGACACATAAACTGAAAGGCAAAATCAATCAAAAACATATACTTTTCTTCTCAAAGATGGTTATCGTAATATGTACACAAAGGTAAAATACATGTAAAATCAAAGTTTCCAAAAACAAGTAAGAAATAAAATCAGTGCCTTCATTATTAGTATTTTAATTATTGAAAATGTTTGATTTGTTCTCCATCTGAATAGAATATACTCCTTTCCGCAAACACTTGAGGGCCTTAATAGAACCTTGGAGTTGAGCATGGCATTTCAATTAAAATATATCTGAGAGACAGATATTTATAAAAACTACAGATACCAAGAGATGATTTTGCCAAACACTGTCCTTCATTTTTAATTTTAGTATTGCCTTTAAAGTTTTACATTGGCATAAAGAATATGATTCTTACTCCTTGGAGAAAAACAATTAAGAAGAAAGAGTTCTTGAGACGTGGAAAATTTACTAGTTGTGTATCATTTAGGAGCCTGAAATAGCATATGTGCAGAAAGCTACCCACAAGTCAGATTTTACTAAGGAAAACACTGAAGAGATATCTTACTATATTCTCTTGGGTCTATAAAGAGACTCCTACAATTAACACTTCACAAAACTAATTTATTGAGAAAACTGAATCTCTCCAGGAAACATTTGGTCATCAACAGATTACACTGACTCTGATATGTTTTAGGAAAGAGAAATATAGTCCAGGAATAGCAACATGAGCATTGGCTAAACCTACTGGGAGCAGGTCTTGAGATTTTTCACAATAGTAGGTGTTGTAATTCACAGTTAAGTATCTGAAGATTAAAAGGATACATAAATTCTTAGAATCTCTAAGTACACACACAAAAAGTAACTTAATTAGATTACATTAATTTGTAGTTGCATAAATTCTTAAAAACTAAAATGGAGAGAAATTAAATATTTGTAAAAGATAAATTATCCAATACATATCCTATTTAATTCTTAAAAGCATGATTCATTTTTTTTTAAATTTAGGACCTAGAATCTCATAAAATAACTTTAGATAAACTTAAGGGGTATTTGACCAAATTATATCTGATTAAGAATGTCTTCTACCAATGTTGCTTAAAGTAACTCATATATTCAGGTACTTTAAACCCTAGTAAAAGAAAGCCAGATCGTTTTAAAGGTTAGTACTTCTTTTTGTTAATTTGAAATCTGTGTCACTAACTTAAAGCTATTTAGTTTCTCCGGACTTATATATCCACTCAATTTTCTGCTAAAAAATGTATAGCTTTAAATAATTGATATAAGCTTATAAAGTGATCCCCAAATCTTCTTTTCTCACTCTAAATATCAATGGGCCTTCCCACAGCACACTGATTTGTTGTTCCATAATTCTATTCAGCTTTCCTTATATTTCTCTAGATTGTAAATTTTATTCGTAAAGTGTTGGGCTAAAAATGAGCAAAGCAAAATGCAGTGGCAGTGTTACTACTGTTCTTTTCTAAAACTCATAGTTTGCTTCTCAAAGTAGTTGCAAGATTTTATGTTCCACAAGTGACATTGGATCTGTATGTGGAAAAACAGTTTTATGGTTACATATATATGGAAAATACTATGTTAACAGATTTCAGTAAAACATGGAAAATACTGTGTTAACAGGTTTCAATAAAACAGAACTTACAGAAAACTGTTAACTATCTATGAGGTATCTAAAGCAGTCAAATTGACAGACAAAGATAGTAGAATGGTGAGCATCAGGGGCTGGGAGAAGGGAGAAAAGGAGTTGTTTTATGGGTAGAGCTTTAGATTTGCAAGATGCAAATGTTCTAGGGCTATTTTGTAACATTTTAATACTTGCTACTACAAAATGTTTAATGAGATTCTTAAGATAAATTTTATGTTATAAGTTTTTACCACAAAAAGAAACTTGATATTCAGTTTCACAATGTGATTTGCAATCCCCATATATGTTTGGAAGCATTGCTCAAACCAATTTGATTATCCAACCTTTTTGTTTTGTTTTGCTTTGTTTTGAGGTACACATTTTAAAATCACAGAGTAATGTTACATGCAGCATATTTTGATTAAATACTTCCAGAGCTTCATTGATAAAAATAATGAATGTAAGAGTTCAAATTTACGCTGTAAGAGCCAAATTTCTTTTCTGCTAACCTTTCACTCACTCATGGAGAGAATTTAACCTCTTTCTTATTTCAGAACCCATTTTAGCTTGTACTATCTGGAAGGTATAAGAATGTGTCTATTAAATATCCAGCCAAATATTTAATGGTATCAGAGCACCTGCTTGCTTGGTCCAGTAGCCTGAGTTGCCCCACCCCTCCTGTGCAGAGATCCTGGATCAGGGGAGCCCTCCTCGCTTTATGCCCAGGCAGATCGCCAGGCGTTCAGAGCACCTGCTCATTTGGTTCTGCACCCTGAGCTGCCCCACACTTCCTAGACATAGATTATGGTGCAATGAGGCCCACTTCACTTCATGCTCAAGCAGATCTCCAGGTATTTGGAGCACCAGCTCATCTGGATGAGCAGCCTAAGCCACCTCACCCTTCCTGTGCAGAGATTCTGATGTAGGGTGGTGGCAGGGAGCGCCTCTCTGCTACATAGCCATGCTGATCTCCAGGCATTCAGAGCACCCGCTCATCTGGTTCAGCAGTCTGAGTCACCCTATTCTTCCCTTGCAGAGATATTGGAGCAGGGGGCCCCTTTTTGCTCCATGCCCAGGGAGATTTCTAGGCATCTGGAGCACCCATTCTCCTGGATTAGGAGTTTACACTGACCTCACCCCTCTGCAGATAACTTGGAGCTGAGGTGGTTTTCCAGCTCCATGTCTAGGCACACGTCTGGGCTCTTGGTGGCTACCCACTAAATTCTTCCTTCGTGCTAGTGCCCATGCTGATCATCAGGGTCATGTAGGCAGACCTGCCCAATTTAACCCTGCCCTTCATGGTCCCTCAACCCATGCATGGGCTGAGCAGGGAGCTCAGAGCAGTATACATTCCACAAATGAGCCCATTGCCTGTGGTATCAGAGAGCTTCTGCCAGTAAACAAGGATCAAGTGTATACCCAGCCAAACTGGCCACAGCGGCTCTTACAAAAATGAGAAGTACCAGCATCTCCAGATGAGAAGGAACCAATCAGCTCAAGAAATCCGGCTCCATGAAAAATACAAATACAGGGACACCACCATAGGAATACATGAGCTCTCCAGCAAGAGTCTTCAACGAAAATGGAAACTCCAAAATCACAGACAAAGAACTCAAAGCATAGATTGCAAAAAAGCCCAATGAGATCCAAGACAAGGTTGAAAATCAATGCAAAGAAGATTCTAAAGCAACCCAGGAAATGAAGGATGAGATAAACATGTTAAAAAATCAATCAGAACTTCTAGAATTAAAAATGTCACTTCAGGAATTTCAAAATACAAGGAAAAAAGAATTTTAGAGTTTAAACATAAGTCTTTTGAACAAACCCAGTCAGACAAAAAGAAAAAAGAAATAAAAGAACGAGGTCTTCAAGAAGTATGAAAGCATGGAAAGTGACCAAAGGAAACAAATCATTCTATCAAAAAGACACATACACTTGGATGTTCATCACAGTGCTATTCACAATAGCAAAGACAGGGAATCAACCTAGGCACCCATTAATAATAAACTGGATAAGGAAAATGTGGTGCATATTCACCATAGACTACTATGCACCTATAAAAAAGAATGAAATCATGTCCGTTGCAGCAACATAGTGGCACTGGAGACCATTATTCTAACCAAATTAATGCAGTAACAGAAAAGGACCTACCACATGTTTTCACCTATAAGTGGAAGCTAAACACTGCTTACTCATGGACATAAGATGGGAGCAATAGACACAGGAACTAATAGTGGTGGGAGGGAGGAAGGGGGACAAAGGTTGAAAACCTAACTGTTGGGTACTCTGCTCACTATTTGGGTAATGAGAACATTTGTATCCCAAACCTCAGCATCACACAATATACTCAGGTAACAAACCTGTACATATACCCTCTCAATCTAAAAGTTGGGAAAAAGCAAAAAAATAAATATTAGCTGGGCCTGGCCGGGCGTGGTGGCTCACGCCTGTAATCCCAGCACTTTGGGAAGCCGAGGCAGGCAGATCACGAGGTCAGGAGATGGACACCATCCTGGCTAACACGGTGAAAGCCCCTCTCTACTAAAAATACAAAAAAAGTTAGCCGGGCGTGGTGGTGGACGTCTGTATTCCCAGCTACTCGGGAGGCTGAGGCAGGAGAATGGCTTGAACCTGGGAGGTGGAGCTTACAGTGAGCTGCACTCCAGCCGGGGCGACAGAACGAGATTCAGTCTCAGAAAAAAAAATAAAAAATAAAAAAATAAATCAGCTCGGCCTGGTGGCATGAACCTGTAGTCCCAGCTGCTCGAGAGGCGTGGGTGAGAGCTTAATCCCAGGAGTTTGAGGCTGCACTGAGCTATGATTATACATACCACTGCACTGCACTCCAGCCTGCACAACAGAACACAATGCTGTCTCTAAAAATAAATAAAAGACTAAATAAATATAAAAAAATTAAAAATGAATATTTAATAATACATGATTAATACAATTTAGATTAAAAAGAAAATTATATGTATCTTGCTTCAGATTTCTTCCTCAATTGCTTTTGTTTTATAAAATAACATTACATTGTTTCCTTTATTCAAAAAGATAAACTTTTAATAAAATACACTTTCTTTCAGAATATATTATTCCATATGTGCTTCAGTTGATAAGAAAGTCTCAAATACAATGTTGAAAGTATATCATACTATATTGAGGCCATCTCTTTCTGTGTCTATTGGCCAGATATAAAATAACTATTACTCACTTTGTTGGTCTTTACTTAATAATTCAATGAAAACTAATTATTGTCTAACTACATGTAAATTATTTAAAAACTAGTAAAGAATTCTCTAATTTTTATTATAATGTTACTAAATAACACAACAATTCAATCTCCTAGGGAGAAAAATCATGTAAATATCTTAAAAGAATGGATATATAAATATTCCGAATTGAATATCACAAAATAAGACTGACTTAGTCAACAAATTCAATTATTTACAAAGCAATGACACCAGGAAAGAGTATGGCACACTTTCTTTTACATTGTCAATGTATGCTGGTGGTCCATAATTGACCCTTGATTTGGAAAGATATTTATATTTATAATGTTATTCCAAACTTTTGTATGTTTCATGGATCACCTGTACCATAATGCAATTTAAATAACATTCCAACATGTAAAACTTAAAATATTCCACAAAGCCACTGTTTTCTAGAAAATCATATTTTAGAGTTTTTATTTTTAATGTAAATTCTCTACTGTTTGTTTTACCTGCATAAATCATGAATTCACATTGTCTTTTTAGTCATATATTTGTAAAACCCACAATGTATTTAAACAGATGGATGAATATTAGAAAATATGTTAGTCATGATCTTTCAAAAAAGCTGTTAGAATCTGTAATGTGTTTCATTTATGCATAAAATTCTACCTTTTCTCTTTTCGTGCGCTTGGATAAAAAATAAAATTTCATATTTTCTTTTTAATAAGGAGAGTTAAAAATTCAATTATAATTCATTTCTACAGAGTATATTTTTCTATTGAGAGTTTTTCCTCTGTAGTTTCTTCTTGCAATATTTGTGACTTCTGCAATTGTGATTTGGTTATTTCTAGTTGTAATAAAATGGTGTAATTCTCTATCCATATGAAAGACTGCATTTCTATCCAGCTTACAATTAAATTAAAAATGTTCTTTTCTTTATTATGTTAGCCTCCAATATGAATAAGAAACATTGTAAACCTATATAGGCTGATTTCTTATTTTAAATTTTATTTTATTTTTAATTGACACAAAGTTATTTGTGTAATACAATGTGATGTATGTGTGTACATGTTGTTTAATGATTAAATTAAATTAGAGTAAGTAGCAAATTCACCACCTCAAGTATTTATCATGTAATTGTGGTGAGAACATTCAAAATCCCCTCTACTAGCCATTTTGAAATATGCAATATATTATTGTTAAGTATAGTCACCCCATTGTACAGTAGAGTACCAGAACTTGTTCCTACTCATTATAAATTTGTACCCATTGACCAACCTGTTCCCATATGTCCCTCTCCACTGCTCCTTCCAGTCTTTAGTAACCACTATTTTACTTTTTACTTCTATGAGATCATTTTTAGCTCCCACATATGAGTGAGATCATGTGATATTTATGTTTTTTTGCCTGGCTTATTTCACTTAAGATAATATATCCCAGGATTATCCATGTTGTGACAAATGACATTAAATAGCTGAAATATATTCCACTGTGTATATATACCACATTTTTTAAATCCATTAACCCACTGATAAACATTTATGTTGATTCCATGTATTGGCTATTGTGAATAGTTCTGTAATAAACACGGGAACACAGATACCACTGTGACATACTGATTCCATTTTCTTTGGATATATACCCCGTAGCGGAATTGCTGGATCAGATGATAGTTCTATTTTTAGTTTCTTCAGGAAGCTCTATACTGTTTTTTGTAACAGCTGTACTAATTTACATATTTCCACCGAAAGTGTGAAAGTGTTCTCTTCTCCACATCCTTGCCAACAATCACCTTTTGTTTGCTTCATAAAAGCCATTTCATGTGAAGGGAGGTCATATTTCATTGTAGGTTTCACTTCTGTGATGGTTGGTGATGTTGAGCATTTTTTTCATGTACTTGTTGACCATTGTGTGTCTTCTTTTGATAAATATATACTCAGTTCTTCTTCCCATTTTTAAAATAAGATCATTTGTTTTTTTTTTTTTTTTGAGTTTTGGTACTGAATTGAGTTCCTTATAAATTCTGCATGTTAAGCCCTTATCAGATGTACGGTTTGCAAATATTTTCTTCTATTCTTTAAGTTGTCTCTTCACTTTGTTTATTATTTTCTTTGCTGTTCAGAAGCTTTTGTATGCTGATTTCTGATTGTGGCTTTTTCAGTTAAGTGTTGTATTTATTCTTGCCAACTTCAACAAACAGAGAAGAAGCACAATAAAAAGTAAGACTGCATCTGCATTCTTTCAGTCCACTCAATGTATGAGGCGTTGAAACATAGATATTTAAAAAGTATAGAACACTGTCATTTTACAAATGTCCACCTATAATTATGCCCAGCTTGTTCAGGCAGGTGAATGTGGAAATTTTGTTATAAAACACCAAATCAATCTCTCTCTTTCCTCTGATGAAATTTGAAATGGAATATTATAAGTAGTTCAATTTTATTGTACCTTTTGCAAATATTAATTATACGTTCAGTGTCATATAATGTGGCAGGAGGTAATGAAGTTGTAACATAATTACTAATCATCTTGAAGTATAAGAGGTATATTTTTCAGCTGTTATACTCATTGATAGAGATGATGGAAACAATTTCCCTCTTTCTGTTCACCTGTATTGTAGCAATTTAAATAGACTGAAATCCCCCACCTTCACAGAGAGATGCTTAAAATTATTTTCCGGTTTTTCTTTGTACCTTTATTAGGCAAAGCTAGATTTCTTTACAGTTTTGCTCCATATATTGAAGAATTGCTGATCTTCACTTTACAAGCTGGAAGTAGCAACTGCAAAAGGTACCTGTAAAATTGATCAATCTGTCAATCAATACTCACCAATAATTGTTTTTACAACTCTGCTAAAATTCCATTAAAAATATCCTGTTATATCAATCATCATTAGGAATAATCATTATGGAAAAGATACAGCTAGGCCCTTTTTGTTACCAATGAGCATGTCCTAAAACATAAAAGTGAAAAACCATTGCTATTTGCATGTTTTGAGATCCCTGTGAAAAAGCATCTAATTATCCTTCACCTAACAACCAAATTCAAATACATAATTGTAGCAAGACAGAATTGAACTGATTAAATGTTTAATTAAATAAGGTGAAATCAGAGTGTAAATGCAGGGTAGGTTCTATCATATACACAGTATTAATAATTGAGCATAGAACATTGCGACTTTTGGTGTATGGTATAATTATCTACTGCTGTGAAACAAATCAACTAAACCCTTGTTGGCTTGGAAATATATTAATTTTGCACACAAATCTGCAATTTGGGCAAGGTCCCCCTGGGTAGCTCTTCATTTCTCCATGTAGTGTCAGCTGGAGCAGCTCAAAAGGAGCTAGAGAATTCACTCCCAAGACGGCTCACTCACATGGATGTCAAATCATTGTTGGTAGCCTCTTTTCCCCATGTGGACTTCTCCAAGGGGCCAATTGGTCTTCCTTGCACCTGGGTTTTAAATGCAAATATCTAAGGGGACATAACATGAAAGGTGACAGCTTCTTAAGGTCTGAACATGTAAAGTATCTAGAGTCACTCATGATTTCACAAAGCATTACAAAGTCCAGATTCGAGGATTCAAGTCAAGGCATCATAGCTCCTACTCTTGATGAGTTAGGAATAAAGAAAAGGGGAGCCATCTTTTTAAATTGCAACTTAAATTTGTTATCAAAATACTTCTCTTAACAACTGCATTAAGTTCCAGAGTACTAGCTGTGGTCTTTTGTTAACAAATGTATTATCAAAGATATTGCTGAGACTTTCTCCAATTTATAGGTATAGAGTCCTATTGCTTATGTTGGTGATGTGATTTTACTCGCTTGATTGGTTACTTTGCCAGTGGACCAGTACTGACCTAGAATAAATTAATCAGAGCCTGTCTTCTAAGAATTTGGAATAGGGTCTGAGAAACCACTAATCATCTCTGAAAGTGGATTGATTTTGAATTATGTAAACTCAGAAATTTTGAGTTTATATCAGTTTATATTTTAGCCGACATCAAATATGTGCATACAGTAAAAGGAGAATCAACTTAAAGAAAAAGAAAGAAGTGAATCAAATACAGCCTGTGGTAGAAAATATAAATGAGAAAGAGATAAGCTTCCCAGAGACTTGAGTGCCGATCACATTTAGGTTCCATTTTCTCAGTCATTTATGCATTACTTTATACCTACTTAATCTTACTCCAGGCCAGACCCTGGAGACACCAGAGTAAACAAAAAAGACAGTGTTCCTGGTTCCAGGGACTCTACTAAAAATGAGAGAAATAATAAACAAAATAGTGAGATTAATATATAAAGAAATATGATACTTTCATATAAGGATAAGTCTCAGGTTTGGTGATAAGTTTTTCAGCTAGAGTATTTAGGAATGGCCATTAATTTCATGGTTAGCAGCATATTCTACATGAATGTCATGCTCACCAAATAATCGTAATTTTTATTATGGCTTCTTGATAAAAATCTGTCATCAACTCTGCAATGCAGATCAGCAGTAATTATACTGATTCAATGATAAATTTTCAAGCTAAGGACTGAAATGATTAAAAAGAGCTTTAGTTTCAAAGTTCTGCTAATGTGTATGACATAAGAATATAATTTTTCATTTTTCCCTGCTTTTTTCAATTAAAAAGATACTGTGTAAGCAAAAAGTATGTTTAAGAGATGGGATAGGAGGATCCAAAGGAAAGCAAATATTAATAAGTTCCTGACAGGCGATAGTTTCACAATTTGAAGAAAGGTACCTGAAGTCAGGCTTCTACCCTCCCACAGAAATTGGGAGATAGAGGTACTATATTAGTCAGTTTTCATGCTGCTAATAAAGACATACCCAAGAGTGGGTGATTTATAGAGAAAAGAGATTTAAAGGACTCGCAGTTCCACATGTATGGGGAGGCTTAACAATCATGGCAGAAGACAAAGGAAGAACAAAGGGACGTCTTACATGGCGGCAGGCAAGAGAGCTTGGGCAGAGGAAATCCCCATTATAAAACCACCAGATCTCATGTGACTTATTCGCTATCATGAGAACAGCATGGGAAAGACCTGCCCCATGATTCAATTACCTCCCACCAGGTCCCTTCCACAACGCATAGGAATTATGGGAGCAACAATTCAAGATGAGATTTGGGTGTGGACATAGCAAAACCGTATCAGGCACTATCCTTTTTGATGGTTACATTTCAAAGGGATTACTCTCAGGTCCTTGAGAAAGACATTCCTGAACTGTAAAATTGTCCAGAAGTTTTTAAAAAGACTTGCCTCTGAAAGGGACAGAGAAAGAATTTCTAAAGCAAATGCGGTCTATGGAAACAGGTCAGTAGCCTGTCTGTTTAGGTCGTCTTGATTCTGTAAGGTTGGAGATGATAGTAAAGTCAGGAGCCTAGAGGCAGGAAGAAACCTGCCTGAAGTTAGGACAAATTGAGGGAAATGTCAAGGCCACCACTGTCAATAGGTTATCAAAAAATAAGAATAGTTAGGGTTTCATGAATGGGCTAGTTAGATTGACAATTACAGCATTATAAATATTTATTATAAATACACATATTTGATACAAATGCATATATATTATAGCAGTATATATATAGTGTAGAGTATAATATATTATAGTGTTATCCATATAATCTAATATACATATATGGGCATCATTAAGTGTACATAGTTGTATTAGTCCCTTTTGTGTTGCTATAAAGCAACACCTGAGGCTGAGTAATTGATAAAGAAATTAGGTTTATTTGGCTCTCAATTCTACTGTACAAGAAGTATGACACCAGCATTTGCATCTTATGAGGGCCTTCAACTGCTACCTTTCATGGTGGAGCTTGTAATTCCAGAGGTCATGTGGTGAGAAAGCCAGCAGGAGAGAGTGGGAGGAAGTCAGCTTCTTTTCTAAAAACCAGCTCTCACAGGAACTAATATAGCAATAACTCACTCCCTTACTCTCAGGAAGGGCACTAACCTATTCATAAGGGGTCAACCCCCATGGAATTAGGTCAACCCCCTAATCCTATTAAGTCCTAACTTCACTATTGGGGAATCACATTTCAACATGAGATTTGGAGGGGAATTCAAACAATAGCAATGATGTGTTTTTATACTATAAATAAATATATGTATGCATATCATATGAAAGGAAGTTTTACTTTAAAAACTTTTACTTCATTTTCCAATTCTTGTCTTACATATTTCACAGAGTTTAATTCCTGTCATACTTACCATCATCTTATAAAGAGCAATCATCCCTCAGTATCCATGGGAGACTAGTTTCAGGACTCTGCATGGATATCAAAATTCATGGATGCTCAAGTTCCTTATATAAAATAGTGTAGTATTTGCATATAACCTATGCACATCCTCTTATGCATTTCTAATCATCTTTAGATTACTTATAATACCTAATGCAATGTCAATGCTATGAAAAGAGTTGTTTTGCTATATTGTTTAAGGAATAATAAGAAGAAATGAAGAAGCCTGTACATGTTCAGTACAATCCTAACCATCCACTTTTACAAACAATGTTTTTGTCTATGGCTGAGTCCCTGGAAGCAGAACACATGAATACATATGGCTACCTTGTAAATATTATTACAGTTATTTTAAAGAGAGAAAACTGTGGATTAGAATAATTAATGTAATACCCATGGACAAGTAGTGTATAAGTGATAGAAATAGGTAATCATAATAGAAGTATCTTACTCTGAAGTAGATTACTCAAAAGTATCTTACTCTTAACAAAAACAACTATAACAAAGGTAAATTTTACTTATATTAAATATAGAAGCAAAGCAATAAATTTAGATATTTGAGAATAAAAATCTAAAAATTTTATTTAGTTAAAAATATAAAAAACATACAGGGCTTTTTTATAATACATACGTATTTTCATACGTATTTTATAATGTGGATTTGGTTTGCTGATCAAATCCCAGATTTAAGTGTTACAATGGTGAAGGGTCCAGGTTACCCAACCCATTTTTTTTACACAGTAATACCTTGGTTAGCAGTCAAGGTTCTCCTTAAATGTCTCATCCTCAGAAAAATATCCACACACTCTACTCTCCATACAGAACATCAAAGACTACTGAGACACAGGAAGACACTTGAAGACATTTCAACCCAAAGTCACTTCTACTCTCTTCTCTGATCTTCTTCAGTAAGCAGTTTTCTTTCTACTTAAAGGACTTGCATCTCTCCCTCACTGTATGTGCCTTTCCTTTCTTTTTCCCCTATACCCATCACCATTTTGTCTAGTTTCTAAGTAAGGGGACAAGAGGCCCTGAAAGTATGAAAAACCTGAAAGCCTTTAATCCTTTAAGTTTTTACATACATTGAATATGTTAAATAAAATTATAGGAGTCTGTTGTTGCGAACTTTATCATTAAGCCCCACGAGACCAAACTAAGCCAAACTGGAGTCATTCATGCTGAGTTCCACGTACTCAAACAGAAATATTGAGGAAGGAGATCAATCCTAAAACATACCAGTGTTTGTTTTTGTTTTGTTTTTTTTTGTTTTTGTTTCCTGAAAATGGAAGATTCCAGCTGTTAACATTTAAAACACAAACACAATATTTTACAAATTTGGAAAGGAGGAAAGGAGACCTTATTTCTTTTAAAGGGCTACAGCCTACAAGGCGGTCATCCCCCAGGCTGAGAATCGTACCTCCAGCCAAGTAAATATACATCTACTTCAAAGGAGGAAAGGTCAGAATAGGAGCTTTATGCTGAACAGTTTAGTTAAACATATTCAATAGGTTACAGGAGGAGCTATGATTACTCATCAGGGTGGTCCCGATTCACGCATATTAAACAAAAATGCATGCATTGTATGACCCATATTCACTTTGGGGTGGAGACTTAACATTTAAGTGTATTGCAATTAGGCATTAACATCAAAATGTCTTTTCCAGGTATTAAGGCACACAAGTGCACAATCTCTGTAAACCAGCCAGAACTAGTCCATGGTCCGTGGTCTTCTTATCTGGAGAAAGTTACTGGAATCAGTCTCTTGCCCAAAGAAAGCTGTCTTTTTGGCTGGTGGAACAAGAGCTGCAGGTAAATAAGTTAGTCAGCAACTGGTGGAGCTACAAATTGTTTTAATATTATCTCAAGGCCAGTGCTTAACACTAAGGAAAAAACACAAAATAAAACAAAAACAAACGAACAAAAAAAATCTTGTGGTAGTTAGAACAAAGTTTATTCTTTAAGTGTAGGGGTGCATAACTTAACCCTTGCCTGCATAGACTTAGGTCCTGTTTATAATGTGGTGTCTTATTGCCACAAAGAGTCTGCTCTGTTAGTCTTATGATTTCCATTTTGACATTCATTCTGGTCAGTTGTTGTGTGTAAACCACAAAAGGGAGGAGATTTTAACAAAGCATGTCTAACCTCCCATCCTATCACGACCAGAATTCATTATTAAGGTTTTCCTGGGGCCACTGTGGCCAAAGGGAGTCCATCCAGTCATGGTGGTTTTAAGATTTTATTTTTAGTTTATGCGTTCTACCTGTGTCAGCATAATAGGAAACTTCCCCTCTGCTTTACCACTTACAAAAAAAGTAACCTGAAGTAACCTGATGTTAAATAATCTTTTTGCCTAGTTTTTCTATTGTTTCCTTTCCTTGATTGCATCTTACAAAATCCACTATTCTGTTATTGAGCAGTAGAAGCTGAGACCAAAGAAGTCCATTTACAATGATGCCAAAGAATAATCTCAATCCTCAAACTTATGGTCAATCTCTGAAAATTGAGAGGCTAACCAAAAGGAGAGGAGGTGTTAATTTTAAAAACGTCCATAGGAAACCTACATAACAAACTGCAACCTAACTTAGTATGTAAACAAACTGAAAACCTAACTTAGCAATTTGCCATTGTAACGAAGAGCTCAGCCAGTCACAGCAGCTGAGCTTCAGGCAATAGTGGCAGGAGGCCAACTGTTCAAACCAGGTTATTTAAGGCAAAACTAAGCATTAACCAACTCAGCTCTCTCTGTACCTCACTCTATTTTCTCTATGTCTTTCCTTTATCTGGCTATAAATATAATCTATGCATGTGTTGGGGTAGAGCATTCTCAACCATTTTTGGTCTAGACTACCATCTGATTTTAGAATTGCCAATAAAAGTCAGTTAAGATCTGCAAAAATAGATTTGTCATAATTTTGTCTTTTAACAAATATTTCTCATGCAGAATGGACAGTAGAAATAAAAAATTTAGGGTTTTTTAAAATACAAATGGGTTAGAAAGAAGGGAAGAAAACATATTTTAAAAATCAGCTATTGTTGATAGCCACAAAGGTATGCTTTTGCTGGGTTTTATTTGCTTGTTTGTTTGTTTATTTCTTTTTGAAGCAGACATTTTTTTGGCTTGCATGGAGTAAATCCTAATTTTCCCATTGTAAATGGTGTGCCCTGTTGGCAAGTTATGTGTCCAAGAAGACACATTAACTCTTTCAAGGAACAAAGTTACCATTCATTTTATGGAAGCTCTAATGACTCGAATAAATGACTTGTTTATTAAGCAACTTTAAGGGTCTTATTATATTTAATTAATGGTTGAAAATGTAGCATAATGGTCAAAATATATGAGAGTCATGCTCATGCTCTGTAGACTACAATATGACTTTACTATAGAAAAAAAAAAATTCTTTTGCATTCTGACCTTTAAGAATTATATCAGAAGTTAAGAAATAAGATTACTTTATGAATGAGTTACAGATATTATAAAGAAAATCATCTATGTTGACAGAACATACACTATATATATAGTTTAACAAAAGTCTTGTGGCTTTGAAAATAATGGGAAATATTATAGATGATTTATTTAATGCAATAAAATATCAATTTTATTCAGAACCATTAATAAATGACTCGTTAAACTAAAGAACTACCATTTATTTTATTCCATGAAAACATTATTAAAACATAATGGATTCAATCAAGAAGAAAGTGGTTTTTAATCTTTAGAATACGTCCTGAGAATATGCATCACTTTACTATTGTTTTAACTAATAATAACTACCATTTATCAAATATATTAGTTGTAGTCACACTACTGAGTGCTTCAAATGCATATTTTTAAACATTCTTGCAACTATCAATGATTTCCATATATGAAACTAGTTCTCTAAAAATGGTTAAATAACTGCCCCTAAGTAATAAAAATAGTAACTGGTAAAGCTGGAATTTACAAGTAGGTTTAATTTTAAAACACATGATATGGAATGATGATTGTTGTTTAATATGTTAACATTGCTCAAACTGCATATTTAAATACATAGAGCTAAACTGGATAAATAACATTGAATTCCAAATTTATTGTATGAGTTAGTTGAATATTCCATTGTTCACCGTTACCATTTGATGTCATAGCCCCTTCAATACTGTTACATATGTTTTAAACAAAAATGTAACTACCTGTATAAAAATACTATTCCCCTACTATTGCTGTCAACCAATTACTCAGAAATTTAGTGTCTTAAAACAATAATTTCATTGTTTTATTGCCCTATGTTTCAGAATAACTCAGTAGGCAGTTCTTGCTTGGAGTCTCTAACTTAGTTGCCATAGATGGTGATTTAGTCTGCAGACATCCCAAATGCTTACTCATCTGGCTGGGCATTGACCCTGTCTGCTGAGCGGTCATATAGGGCTGTCAATCTGAGTGTCAAAATGTGTGTGGTCTTTCCAGCATGACAGTCTGAAAGTGGGCAGACTTCTGGCCCTAGAATAAACAGCTCAAGAGTGTGCTCAGAAGTCAGAATATAACTTCTGCTGAAAACTAGTTACTAAAACTGAAAGGGGATATAAGCCCCCTCCCCTAATGAATGTCGTGTCAAGAAATTTGCAGACATATTTTGCAACCACCACACTGAGGATATACATATAACAGAAAATGATTATCAATAAAGATATAATGGAAACATCTATAGTTTCAATATATAACTCATTTCAAACATATACAGAGTTATTTTCAAAGTTTATTTTACCTTTTTCCGCATATGTTTATCCATATCTGTTTTATCCATATGTGTTTTCCACGTATGTGTTATGTTTATCAACATTTGAAAAATACCTAAAATAATAACAAAATTTGTAAAAGCATCCAAAGTCTCAAATCCAAAGATAACTACTATATTATTTTATGATTTTATAGTCTTACTAAGATCTGAAAGATGTCTTACTAAGACTGAATTATAAAAAATCATTATTAACTATGTTTCTCAATTTATGCACTAAACTATTATGTCAGTTAAATAATATTTATCTAGTCCAGAATGACTTTTTTGTAACCATTGATCATTAAATGACCAAAATAATTTTGTACAGAATATAAAACTCTCTGTGGATTGAGAACTAAAAGTATTTTATTATATAGCATAATTGTGTAGAAATAAATTTAATGAATAAATAGTAGGCTTCTGATGAATACTTTCAGCTTTTCTTCATTATAATGTGTAGAAATGTTTACTTGTGAGCCCAAGAGAATAGTTTCTATTCTGGTGGATTCTTCTGATCCAATTTTCCCCCACAAATCCTTTGTGCTTTATGCTGTTTAATTTTCTAATTTTAGAGCCCTTATCCCTATTGTTTGCAAGTTATTCTCAATCTCTTGTAAGTCAATTGTTCCCAGTATACATTAAGTAGAGTATTTATTAACTAATTTCTATGGAGACTTTTTAGCTTCCTAAATATTTTTCAAAATAATGACATTCTGATTTACTAAAATAAGTCTTGATTCAACAGCATCTTACTGTAACTCAGCCTTTCAAGGTAAGGATTGTCAGTAGAGTTTTCCACAAGTATCAGAAATCTATGATCTTTCATTGCAAATACATTAAAATGGTTATACTCTGCTTCTTTTAGTGACTTCCTAAATCTTGTGTATTTGATGGAATCATGGGCATCATGACAATCCATTTGCTATCTCATCACACACTATTTTGTGCAAGTAGATGTTCAAATCGTATACTTTTTTAAAGGTGAATGCACAAGCATATTACAAAAATATATCTACATTTTGTTTAATTTGGAATATCTTCAGTCTGCCTCCTATCTTCCTAAAAAATGCAGTTGCAACATACTTGCAATAGACAATTTTTTTTTTTTGTCTCTCTAACCACTTGTATTCACTGTTCGGATTCTGACACTGTAGATATTTCATAAATCATCTTTTTATGTCTCTGGCATTTATGCATTAAGTCAGGTTCTATTGAGGGACTTTGGCCCAAATTTTCAGCCTGACTTAAAGACTCAGAAGGCCAATATACCAAGGAAGAAGATATTAGATATTTAGACCTATTATTTTGACACTATTTATTAAAGTTTTTCTTGAGTTCTGTAATACATTCTAGTATAGTTTATATTTAAATTTATGTTTTATTGTTGTTTTATTTGAGATGGAGTCTCACTCTGTTGCCCAGGCTGAAGTGTAGTGTCACAATCTCAGTTCACTGCAACCTGTGCCTCTCAGGTTCAAGCAATTCTCCTGCCTCAGCCTCCCAGCTGAGATTACAGGCCCACGCCACCATGCCCAGGTAAATTTCTTTTTGTATTTTCAGTAGAGATGGGATTGCGCCATGTCGGCCAGGCTGGTCTCGATCTCCTGACCTCATGATCTACCTGCCTTGGCCTCCCAAAGTGCTAGGATTACAGGCATGAGCCACCACGCCTGGCCTTAAACTAATATTTTCTTAAACTTTGGGTTGTTTCATATTATCTTCAACTGTAGTGTTCTTAATTAATGTTGCCAACTTGTATGTACTCAGTCTAGCACTACTCACTCACTCCATTTATCTGAGAAGAGTTTGCCCAATCACCACCCATTTCCCCAACCAATCACTTTTTGGGAGTATAAGCTTTGCTGCTACAGTAACTCTGTGTGTGTGTGAGTGAGTGTGTGTGTGTGTCTATAAAATTCAAGCTGAGCCAGTTAACATGGCTATTAGAGATAAATTCATATAGGATAATGAGGTTTGATATTCAATTATTAATTTTTCTAGATAGGTGACTAATATATAGTTTCATATAATACACAGGCAAAATTTTGTATCACGGTTTAATCAGTTGTTATGCCTCTTTTGATAATTTTCTGTTACAACTTTGCTTGTTCTATAATTGAAAACAACATTGCAGTACACTGATTTATCTGAATTCTTTACACATTAAAGTTATTGCTAGTTTATCTGTCCTAATTTTGTATCAGTTTGCTTGTTTTAACTTCTCATTTCATTATAATTGAGGTATTTTTAACATTTAAGGGTAGTCAAATATGTTGCTATTGTACTTTAGAATTTTTCTAAGATTTGAGATTTAAACATGTATTGCCCTTCAATATTTCTGTAAAGTAGCAAAAATATATAATGATAGCTACCCTCTTAAGTATTCTTATGGACAGTTCAGTGTTGTTAACTACAAACACAATGTTGCGCAGCAAATCGTTAGGATTTTTTATCTTGCATGATGTAAAATTTATTTCCATTGGACAATACCCATTTCCCTTTCTGCTAGCATCTGGTAACTACCATTTTCTGTTTTGATGATTTTGATTATTTTAGATAAGTCATATATGTGGAATAATGCAGTGTTCATCCTATGATGACTGGCCTATTTCACATAGCAAAATGTTCACAAGGTGCTTCTATGTAATAATATTACAGTTTTGTGGCTGAATAGTGTTCAGTTGCATATATGAACCACATTTTTATCATCCATTCATTCATCCACAAGCATTTAAGTGGTTTCAACCTCTTGACTCTTGTGAATAATGGTGTGATTGCTGTCAATACAATATATCCTCAAAAACTTGATTTTCATTATTTTGCATAAATACTCAGAAACTGGATTTTTTAAATAATATGTTATTTCTATTTTTTTATAAAGAATATCTATATCATTTAACATTTTCATCAACAGTGCACAGGGTTGCATTTTCTCCACGTTGTTTTCAATACTTGTTTTTTATTTTCTTTTTTGTGTTTTGTGTTTTTTTATGTTGGCCACCCTAACAGGTATGAAGTGACATTTTATTGCAGTTTCAATTTACATTTACCCGAAGAATAGTGATGTTGAGGGAATCGATTCATATTCCGTTTGGCCATTTGTAACTTTTCTTTGAATAGATGTCTGTTGAAGTTATTTGCCCATTTTTAATCAGGTTTTTGGTCATAAAATTATAGGACTGCTTTATACATTTTGAATAGTAACTATTTATCACATATATTGTTTGCAAATATATTCTCTCATGCTGCGGGTTGCCTTTTGACTTATGATTGTTACCTTTGCCCTGCAGAAGCTTTTTAGTTTAATATAGTCCCAATTTGCCTATGTTTACATTTTTTCCTTGTGCTTTTGGGGTTCTATCCAAGAAATCCCTAGCAAAACCAATGTTACATATATATATATATATATATATAACCTGTTTTATTCTAGGAGTTTTACAGCTTTGTGTCTTAATTTTAAGCCCCCAGTGTGAATTTTTGTGTGTGATTTAAGATAACAGTCCAATTTCATTCTTTTGCATATATTTATTTAGTCCTTCCAACACCATTGTTGAGAACAGTATCCATTCCTCATTGGATAATTCTTGTCACCCCTTTTCAAATATTTCAAAGATTCATATATATATATGAATTATTTTGGGGCTCTGTATTCCATTCAACAGGTTTATGTCTGTCTTTATGCCAGTACCATACTCCCTTGATTGCTGTAGCTTTATACAACTTGAATATCTTATTCAAATGCTTGAGACCAGAAGTGTTTTGTATTTTGTATGTTTTTTGAATTGGGGGACATCCACATGCATATAATGAAATATGTTGGAGATGGGAACCAAGTCTAAACACAAAACTATTATATTTCATATATACCTTATCCAAATAGTCTGAAGTTAATTTAATATAACATTTTAAATAATTTTGTATATGAAGCAAAATTTGGATGCATTTTTGACTGTGGCCCATAACATGAGGTCATGTGTAAAATTCTCTACTTGTGGGGTCATCACAGCACTCAGAGAGCTTTGGATTTTGGAGCATGTTGGATTTTGGATTTTCAGGTTAGAGATGCTCAGATTGTATTATAATGTGTTTTGAAATCCCAAAAAGTGATGCTTCTAGTTTTGTTCTTCTTTCTCACAATCAAATTGGTTATTCAGGGTCCTCTGTGGTTCCCTGTGAAATCCAAAAATTTTTTTCTGTTTCTGAAAAAACATGCCATTGAGATTTTTATTTATATTGCATTGACTCCCTAGATTGCTTTGCATAGCATAGACATTTTAACAATATTAAGTCTTCTAATTCATTAATATAGAATTTTCATTCACTTATGTCTCAATTACTTTCATCATTTTTTTAAAATCCATTGTGTAGTGTTTCACCTCCTTGGTTAAGTTTATTCCTGAGTATATTATTCCTTTTGATTATATTCTTAAATTCTTTTTCAGAGTTTGATATTAGTGTATAGTCATGTAACTCAACTTGTTATATTTATATTGTATCCTGAAACTTACTGAATTTATTAGTTCTAACTGGTTTTTGTATGTTTTGGTAAAAAGGGTCTTTAGTGTTTTCTACGTGTAAGATTATGTCTTCGGCGAACAGAGATAATTATACTTCTTCCTTTTCAATGTGGTTAATTTTCATTTACTTTTGTTACCTAATTGCTCTAATACAGCCTCAGGTATTATGTTGTACAGAAATGGTGAGAGTGGGCTAGGCACCGTGGCTTAGACCTGTAATCCCAGCATTTTGGGAGGCCGAGGCAGGTGAATCACTTGGGGTCAGGAGTTCGAGACCAGCCTGGCCAACATGGTGAAACCCCATCTCTACTAAAATAGAAAAGTTAGTCAGGCATGGTGGCAAATGCCTCTAATCCCAGCTACTTGGGAGGCTGAGGCAGGAGAATCGCTTGAATCCGGGAAGCGGAAGCTGCAGTAAGTCGAAATCTCACTGCTGCACTCCAGCCTGGGTAACAGAGCAAGACTCCAAAAAAAAAAAAAAAAAAAAAAAAAGTGCTGAGAGTGAGGGGGGCATTCTTGTATTGTTCTGATTTTAGAGAAAATATTTCAGATTATCATCATTAAGTATGATGTTAGCTATGAGCTTTTCATTTGCGATGTTTAACATGAAGTTGTTTTCTTCTGTTCTCTTAATTTGTTAACTGTTTTTATCATGAAAGTATATTAAATTTTGCAAATATTTCTTTCTGCAACTATTGAGATAATCACGTGATTTTTATTATTTTTTTCTCATAATGTTACGTATTATGTTGTTTGAATTATGCATGTTAAATCAACATTGCATCCCAAGGATAAAACTTACTTGCTCATTCATGGTGTATTATACTTTTAATATGTGGCTGAATTCAGTTTGCTAGTATTTTGTTGAAAACTTTTGCAGCATTTGTAATTTCTTTCTTTGGCTCTGGTATCATGGTAATGCTGGTCTCATAAAATGAATGTGCAAGTGGTCCTTCCACATGAAGATTTTAGGAAGAATTTGAGGATTTGCATTGATTATCTAAATATTTTGTAGAATTAAACAATGATAATATCTAGTCTGAGGCTTTTCTTCTTGGGAGATTTTTTGATTGCTGGATTCAGTTTTCTTACTAGTGATTCATCTCTTCAGAATTTCAATTTCTTCCTGATTCAATTTTGGTAATTATGTGTTTCCAGGAATTTATCCATTTCTGCTATGTTACCCGACCTGTTAATGTTTAATTGTTAACAGTATCTGTTTCAATACTTTTTATTCCTATGGCATCAGTTTTAATGTATTCATTTCATTTCCGATGGTGTTTATTTGAGCTTCTTGTTTTACTTAATGTAGGTAAAGTTTGGTTAATTTTGTTGATCTTTACGAAAACTTACTTTGTTTTATTGATTTTTTTGTATTGCTTTCTATCCTCTATTTTGTTTCTTTATGGTCTAATCTTTATTATTTGCTTACTTCTTCTAATTTTATTCTTGTCTTTCTGCTTCCTTAAGGTGTAAAATCAGGTCTTTATGTAAAGTCATTTTTTTCAAATATAAGCATTTACAAGTATAGATTTTCCTCTTAGTAATTATTTGCCACATCCCATAAGTTTTGATATGGTGTGGTTTTATTTGCATTACTCTCACGATATTTTGTAATTTCTAATTTTATATCTTCTTTGATCCATTTATTTTTCAGGAGTGTGTTAATTTCCAAATGTCATAAAATTTCCAGTTTACTCTCTGCTATTGATTTCCTATTTAATTCCATTGTGATCAGAAAATATATTTGAGACACTTATTATATTTCCAATCACGTTAAAGCTGTTAAAAGTTCTTTTGTAAAACTAAAAACAAGATTACCGTTTAATGTTAATCTCACTGCTGGGTATATATGTGAAAGGAAGGAGATCAGTATATAAAAGTTATATCTACAATGCTGTGTTTATTACAAAATTATTCACAGTAGCTAAAGTATGGAATCAGCCTAAGGTGTTCTCAATCGTATGTGAAAGGTTAAAAAAAAAAATGAATATATGGATGTAGAGAGTATGCTGGTGGTTACCAAAGACTAAGAAGAGTAGGGAGGAAGAAAGTATAAGAGAGGTTGACTAATGACTGAAAAAATACAGTTAGATAGATAATATAAGTTTAAGTGTTCAATAGCACAGTAGAGTGACTATAGTTATTAATAATTTATTGTATATTTCAAAATACATAGAAGATTTAGATTATTCACAACAGAAATAAATAATAAATGTTTGAGATGATAGCTATTCTAATTATCCTGATTTTATTATTAACCTTGTAAGGATGTATCAAATATCACCAGTACCCCACGAATATACACAATTGTCAGTTGTACATATTTGTCAATTGTCAATGTGTCAATTAAAAAAAATAAAAGCAAAACCTAATTATATTTTTTCAAAAATTAAAAAAAAAGAATCTTTTTTTTTGTGATTTAACATGTGATTTAACCTTGAGAATATTCCTTGAGCACTTGAGAAGTGTGTATGCTCTGTAGCTGTTGAGTGGAATGTTGTGTACCTGTCTGTTAGGTCCTTTTGGTCTATAATATTGTTCAAGTCCTTTTTTTCCTTATTGATTCTCTGTCTAGTTGGTGTGGCAATTATTGAAATGGGGTTTTAAAATAGTCTACAACTATTTTGTTGCTATCAACTTCTCCATTCAGTACTGACAATGTTTGCTTCATATATTTATATACTCCGATGTTGGGTACATACATATCATTGTAATATCTTCCTGGTGAATTGACCCTTTTATCATTATGTAATGTCCTTCTTTGACTTTTATGACACTTTTTGACTTAAAGTCTACTTGTCTGATATTAAGTATGAAAACTTCTGTTCTCGTTGAGGTACCAATTTCATGGAATATATATTTTAATCCTTCCACTTCCACTGTGTGTTGCCTTAAACCTAAAATAAGTCTCCTGTAGACAGCACATATTTGAATCTTGTTTTTTTCAGTCCATTCAGGCACTCTATGTCCTTGAGGAGTTGAAACCACTCACATTTGTAGAAATTATTGATAGGGAAAGATTTACTGTTCACATTTTCTTTGTCTTATTATTATTATCTTGTTCCTCTTTTTCCTTCTTGCCTTCGTCCTCTTTGTTTTATTGAGTTTATTTTGTGATATGTTTGGATTTCTCTCTCATTTTCTTTTAGCATCTTATAGGTATTTTTGTGGTTACTATGGAGCTTACTTAAAACATTTTATAGTTACAATTTAAAGTTAAGTCCATAACTACTTAACGTTAATCTCATACAGTAACTCTCCACTTTCACATCCCTCCTACACTTCCTAGTATTGATATCACAAGTTACATCTTTTTATATGATTTATGTATGTAAATATTTGTATTTTTTATATTTTGGTTTTTTTATATGTTTTAATTAAACTTTTATAACAGAATTGAAAGTTATTTACACAATATCATTATGATGTTACAATATTTTGTATTTTTACATAGATTTATTTTTTATCAGTGAGTTTTATACTTTCGTATACTTCTGTGTTGCTATTTATTATTACTGTTTGTTCAACTTTAAAAACTCCTTTTAGAATTTTTTAGTGATAATAAATTCCCTCAGCTTTTGTTTATCTGTGAAAGTCACTGTTTCTCCTTCATTGTTGAAGCAAAGTCTTGCCAAATAGATGTAAATACACTGATAGTCTTTCGAGTATTCTCTTGTATGTGAAACATTGTTTTTGTCTTGCTACTTTCAAAGTTCCCTTTCTCTTTGAATTTGACAGTTTGATTATAATGTGTCTTGGTGGACTGCATTGGATTTATCCTGTTAGGCAATTTATTAGATCTTTTGAATCTAGATGTTCATTTCTCTCCCAAATGTGAGCAGTTTTAGCCATT
Source organism: Colobus angolensis palliatus (assembly GCF_000951035.1). Classification (NCBI taxonomy): domain Eukaryota; kingdom Metazoa; phylum Chordata; class Mammalia; order Primates; family Cercopithecidae; genus Colobus; species Colobus angolensis. Next base: position 1,231,905 of record NW_012116977.1, read on the forward strand.
GTCACTTTAAAGAAATTGTCCGGCCCTATCTGTCCCTTTTTTCATCTAAGATTTTCCATTTTATGTGTATTTGTCCATTTGATTGTCTCCCATAAGTCCCCTAGTTATCCTTGATTCTTCTTTATTATTTCTGCTCCCAACCCCTCTCTTTTGATTGGATAATATGAAATGTTATGTTTTCAAGTTGGCTGATTCTTCTGCTTGATAACTTCTGCTATTCAGTTCTTGAAGCAAATATTTTATTTCAGCTGTTAGCTTTAAAATGTCTGTGTTTATTTATTAATATCTATTTTCATTCTCTTTGTTGACATTCTCATTTGTTTAGGCATTGTTTTCCTGGGCTTATTGAATATCTTTATGGTAGTTATTCTGAATTATTTGTTGGGAAACTAATGTAGTAATGTTTCATCAGAGTGGATGTCTTGAGATTTATTTTGTTCCTTTGATAGGGCCATTTTTCTATTTTTTTCTTGTTTTATGTAATTTTACATTGACATTCACAAGTTTGAAAAACAGCCACCTGTCTCATTTTTTATGGACATGCTTCATATATGAAAGTACCTTCACCAATTAGCCCTTCTAGACTTTCTGGGGACCTTTCAAATATTTTATGTGTATGTGTCTTTTCTATATTCATGCATGTATATCTCTATTTAGAGTCACCAATTTCTTATTCAGTAATTTGTAATCTCTTAGTCTCTCTAGTACCTGTTTGCTATACAACAGATCCTGTAGAGGAGTAGTATACCACCCAGCTCTTTTTTTTATTTTCAGTGGCCCCCAGGAATCTAGAATATGCTGTGGCCATCAACACCATGAGAGGCAAAATGGAAACCAGTCTCTTGGACAGGCCCCTAAAATCCATAAGGTAGCACACATGCTCCACTCTTTTCTTTGCCTCTGAGAGAAAGGCCACTAATCTGAATCTGTCTTTGCCTGCTCCGGAGCAACATCATGTCACCCAGTTTTTGTTGTTGCTCTTGTTGTTGTTCTTTTCTGTGGTCCCAGACATTTAGAGTATTCTAGGTCCCATAAGCATTTCAAGACAGGTAAGAAAGAAGCCATTCCTTTGGTCAGCTTCCCCATTCCCCCTGAAAAAGGTCCAAACATCAGATGTATATTCTAGTCTTTTCTTTTTCTTCTTAAGCCAGGAGCTGGATGTTTTCTCCTGATCATGTAGCAGCATGCTGGTGGGAAAGACTATGGCAAGAATGTACAACAAATTGTCTTATTGGCTTTTATGAAGCTGGTATCATGCTAGTATCAGGTGTAGAGAACTTTTAACTGGTTTCTGGGTTTCTTACCAAAGAATTTGGTAAGTGTGTTGTTGTTGGATCAAGGTCTCTGTGGCAGGAAGAATGATCTGGGTCTTCCTATTCTGCCATATTCATAATGTCATTCCTTTGCCCTTCACATTTTTGATTACTATTTATAATATTTTTATATGATGTTTTTAAAATTTTTATACACGCTTAATATAATTGACCTCTGTAATCTAGCTGATTTTTATTTGGGATATTTATATTATAATGGATATCTATCTGTCTATGTATCCATCTATTTATCTGTCTAGATCTAGATCTAACTATATACTTATTTCTTCAATATATCCTCTTAATTGATCTGTAATACTTTATTTAATGTAATCTTTAAATATGGTATAAAATATTGCTGTGTTTTCTAGTCTGTTTTATTTTTTGATCCTTTCTTATGATAGTACCTCATTTTTTAAATTATTTTTTGTATAATATGTTTAATATTTGGTAGAGCTTATCTTAATCCCTTGTCATATATTTTTATTAATTTGTCTTGCTTACCTACATTTCTACATGAACTGTCCTGAGATAACTGAATATTTAGTTTTATATTCCCCTTACAATGTTTACAAAATCTCAATGCTGCTAATTCACAAACAAAAATGCTCCTCAGGTTGCTAGAACTTTATCTTCTGAGTTTGAAGTTATCTGTAGGTATCAATAATGAATTAACCTTGCTTCTTTCTCAGTTAGATTATCTCTCTAGAAGCAGAATGTTTCCATTCATAAGAAGGATTTCTTTATCCAAATTCCTTAATATACTATTTAGGAAAATATTCCTCTGAATTTTTAGGATGTGATAGACTTCTGGTGATTTCTTACTAGTGAAAAGTTCTATTTTTATCTGTGTAGGTGCATGTGTGTGTGCACGTGTGTTAGTACAAAAAAAAAACTAGACATTAATGTGTTAAAATATATGTATATACATACTTTCACCGCAGAAATTATTATACACTGGGGTTCTGATAGGAGATGGAAACAAATATTGAAAACAGACCTATGATGATTTGTTATGCTTTATCTAGTTGCACTTTGCAGATACTGTATTCTTAACAAATTGAAGATTTGGGGCAACCCTGAATCCAGCAAGTCTATCAGTGTAATTTTTCCAGACCATGTGCTTACTTCATGTGTCTGTGACATTTTTGGTAATTTTCACAGTATTTCAACTTTTATTATTATTATAATATCTGTTATGGTTATCTTTGAGCAATTGTCTTTGATTTTACTATTGTAAATATTATGAGGAACCAGAAACCATTCCCATATAAGAGGGCAAACTTAATTGACAAATATGTGTGTTTTGACTGCTCCACCAATCAGACTTATCTCTCTCCTTCTCTGTGATGCTTTCTATATTCTGAGACATGAAAATATTGAAATTAGGTCAATTAATAAACATACATTGGCCTCTAAGTGTTTAAGTGAAAGCAAGAGTCTCACATCTCTCACTTAAATAAAAAGATAGCAGTTCTGAAGTTTAGTGAAGAAGACATATTAAAACCCAAAATAGGACAATAGCCAGGCCTCTTGTGCCAAGCAGTTAGCCAAGTTGTAAATGCAAATGAGAAGTTCTTGTCAATGAAAAGTGTCAAACTCTCTAAAATAATATTCCAGTAAGCACACAAATGATAACAAAGTGAAATTGTTTTTTGCCGATATAGAGAAAGTTTCAGTGGTCTTGATAGAAGATGGAACAAGTCACATTTTGTTAAACCAAAGCTTGTTGCTGAGGAAAATCTTAACTCTCTTCAATTCCATGAAGACTGAGAGGTGGAAGGTATGGAAGTAAATATGGAAGCCAGTAGAGGTTGGCTTGTGAGGTTTAAGGAAGGAGGTTGTCTTCACAACATAAAAATGGAAGATGAAGCAGAAGGTGCTAATGTAGGAGCTTCAGCAAGTTATCCAGAAGATCTAGCTAACATAATTGATGAAGGGGGCTATATTAAACAACACATTTTCTATGTAGATTAAATTGTATTATATTAGAGAAATATGCCATCCAGGAATTTCATATTAAGAGAGGAGAAGTAATTGCCTGACTACCAACCTTCAACAAACAGGCTGACTCTCTTGTTAGGGTCTAAAGTAGTTGCTGACTTTTGTTGAAGCCAATGCTTGTTTACCATTCTGAAAATTCTAGGGCACTTAAGAATTATACTATCATGTTATCTCCTATGCCTGTGTTCTATAAATGAAACAACAAATCTGGGATACAGCATGATTTACTGAATATTTTAAGCCCACTGTTGAGAAGTACTGCTCAAATATATATATATATACACACACATATATATACACACACACACATACATATATATATGTGTATATAATTTGTGTGTGTATAATTTCTTTCAAAATATCACTGCTTATTATAAATGCACCTAGTTTAGTCACCTAAGAGCTCTGATGGAGATGTGCAAGGAGATTCATGTGATTTGTATGCCTGCTAATACAACATCTGTTCTACAGCCCATGCATCAAGAAGTAATGTCAACTTTTAAGTCTTAACATTTAAGAAATATGTTTCATAATGTCATCACTGTCATAAATAGTTATTCCCTTGATGGTTCTGGGCAAAGTAAGTTGAAAAGCTTCTAGAAAGGATTTACCATTCTAGATGCCATTAAGAACATTCATGATTCATGGAAGGAAGTCAAAATATCAACATATCAATATTAACAGGAGTTTGAAAAAAGTTGATTTCAACCCTCATGGATAACTTTGAGAAGCTTAAGACCTCAGTAAAGCAAATAACTACAGATGTGGTGAAAATAACAAGATAATTAGGATTAGAAGTGAAACATGAAGATGTGACAGCATTTCTGAAATCTCATGATAAAACTTCAGTGCATAAGGATTTTCACCGTATGGATGAGCAAAGTGGTTTTATGGAATCTAGCCAAAGTGGTTTTATGGAATGATGAAATGCTGAGAATACTGTTGAAATGACAATGAAGGATTTAGAATATTGCATAATCTTAGTTGATATAGGAGTAGGGTTTGAGACGATTGACTCCAATATTGAAAGGCATTCTACTATGGGCAAATGCTATCAAACAGCATTGCATGCTACAGAGAAATCTTTCATAAAAGGAAGAGTAAATCAGTGTGGAAAACTTCATTGTCATCTGATTTTAAGAAATTATCGCGGCCACCCAAACATTCAACAACAACCACCCTTTTCAGGCAGCAGACATCAAGGTCAAAGAAAGACACTACACCAGCAAAAATATTTTAAATTGCTTACAACTAAAATGTTCACAAGAGTTTCTTAGAAATAAAATATTTTACATACATAATTAAGGTATGTACATTGTGCTTCTAGACATAATGCTGTCGCACATTTACTAAACTGTAACTTAGTAAATATAACTTTTATATGCATCGAGGAACCAAAAAACTTCTATGACTTACATGATACTCACTTTGTTGTGGTAGTCTGGGACAGAACCCACAATATCACCAAGGCATGCTTGTATACAAATTTTATATAAATGGCCATTCTTAAATAATAATGCTGCTAATTTGGAATAAATCATTTTAACCTCTAACCCACTAGTGTGGTCCACAGTGAAAGCATACTACAAAATATGAAGCCAGGATATCTGACTAGTAGGAAAGAATATTTATAAGTAATTTCCATATAAATATAGTGTCACCTGAATATAGCGGCATGAGTGCCATTAAGTACAAGCTATATTAAAAGTAGTTTGTTAGTGACATAAAAAACATTTTCACAAAGAATGAAGTTTAGAAAATAAACTGAAAAATATAAAAATTACTATATTTTGTGACAGGTTGTAAAAGTCTTCAAAACTTATTTTTACTTTAAAAAAATGTCTTTTAGTGTTATAAATATGTATCTGAAAGATAATTTAAGTTGTATTTTTTGTGACTTAATTGATGTTGCTTTAAACATATATTCTGGCAATTAAAACATAATAATTATGTTAAAACAAAATAAATTAGCTAAAACTCAGGTAGCAATCTCAAAGTACATTGATTGTGAGAGACATTTTTCTGACAATGGAAAATCCAAATATTATATTTAGGGAATGCAAACAAATAACATAGCTTTATTTTGAGTATAATGTGAAACTAGTTTGCCTAAAAATTGTTTTAATGTTGCCTACAATTAAATTGAGTGAAATATAAACACAGTTAAATAAAAAATACTGTATTGGTGTGCTATCTAATGCTTTGTACACAGTTGACATGGGTAATTAATGCAAAGAGGTGAATGGTAGCATATAAGTACAGCATATTGTAGAAGTAAATAGTGTAGCGTTAAGGTTACAATACAAAAGTTTAACAGATAGCCTATGGTAATGTACACCTAGTGACCTAGATTCTTAATATGCAAAATGAACAAACGGGCATGTAATATATCTACTTGTTTGGAGTATTAAACTTTATAAATAAAATATTTATTAATGCTAACTACAATTAATGTTAAGATTGGACCATCTCCTTATTCTCAGGTTTTTAATTGCTTAATCCTTTTATATTTTTATTTTAGTTTGCTTTAAGAGGCATGAGCATCATCTAAATGGAAGCCAGCGTTCATGGCCTGTAAAACAATTAAGGGGCCATCTCTTCTGGAGCAACCCAAAATCAACATTTAGTTTTCAATTTCAAAGAAAAAGTCTACATATTATTTGATATACACACACAGGTGTGTATGTGTATGTCCAACTTTAAAATATACTGATTTCTATCACAAATATAAAGAGAGATTAATACTTGTAAGATGCTTTCAGGACAACTAAGATGCTGCATAAAATTTTATTTTATATTATTTTTTAAATTGATGTTTGACATGTACATATTTACAGGGTACAGTATGATGTTTCCATACATGCATACATTGTGTAATGATCAAAGCAATGTAACTAGCATATCCATCACCTTAAATATTTATTATTTTTTTGTGATGAATACATCACAGTTTCTTCTAGCTGTTTTGAAACATGCGAAACATTATTGCTAACTCTAATCATACTATTATGAAGTACAACACCAGAACTTACTTGTCCTAATTTCAACTTTGTACCCATTGACCAATCTTTCTCCATCCTCTCTCTCCTCTACTCTTCCCGTCTTCTGGTAACCACCATCCTACTCTATGTCTATGAGAATACTTTGATTTCAAATATGATTGAGCTAATGCAGTATTTGTCTTTCTGTGCCTGGCTTATTTCACCTAACATAATGTCCTCCAGGTTCATCGATGTCACCACAAATAACACGATTTCATGTTTTATGATTGAACAGTATTCCACTGTGTATAATATAAAACTTTTTTTTATACATTCATCTTTAATAGACACTTAGGTTGATTCTATATTTTGGCTCTTGTGAATAGTGCTGCAATAAATGTGGGTGTCCAGATATCTCTTTGACACACTAATCTCATTCTCTTTGGACATATATATGTGTCCTATATATATATATATATATAAAATATAATATATATAAAAATATGTATATTTATATAAATATATATGTATATCTATATAAGCATATATTATATAGATACATATAAATATCTATTGGACACAAACTATTGTACGTTATATATGGGCAAAATATAGTGGAAAACCTTTTTAACAATAAATAATTCAAGCTCCAAACTTACACGTAGATTACATAAAAATAAGAAGTTTCTCTTTTTTGTGTGCTAGCAATACATACTCTTCCTCATAGAAAACCATCAGTAATCTATTAGATCTTCATATTAAAAATAGCCATTTAGGTCTTTAAACCAGTGTTTTCATCATAGAGCTAAAACAAACAAATAAAGAAAAAAAGCTGATTGACAAAAGCACATTAATTAAGGGTGTCATATATATCCGGGTATAAAAATTTTGAAATTACACTCCTAAATGAATTTAAGACTGAGAACTCTGTAAAATTCATTAAATTATACATTTTATCACATGCATTGCTTGATATATTAATTATTCATTTCAATATAACCATTACTTAAATAGTAGCTCCCATATTAAACATATTATGTGTTTAAAAATTCAAACTTTTCTTACTGATGTTCAATTTAGTTTTCACATATTTTAATTAGTACTTTAGCAGAATGCTTAAAATAATATGTTTTGTTCATTTTTTCCTAAATTGATTTATTTTTTAGTTGGCAAAAATTATATATCATTTTTGTGTATAAAAGAGTATTGTGAAACATTTATATATACATAGTGAAATGGCTTGAGCTAATTAACATATGCATTGAAAGTAACGGCAAAAAATGTGATTAATTTTATACTAATCTAATAATTTCTTAGTAATTATTAGTAAATAGTAATAATAGTTACTATTATTACTAAATAATAATTAGTAAAATAAAATCATTATTATTAATTACAGTTACCAAGTTGTTGAATAGATCTCCTGTACTTATTCTTCTCAGCTAACTAAAATTGTGTGTGTGTGCATGTGTGTGTTTTAGACAGTCTTATCCTGTGTCCAGGCAGATGTGCAGTGGCATGATCTCATAGCTCACTGCAGCCTTGAATCCCTGGGCTCCAACAATCCTCCTACCTCAAACTCCCAAGTAGCTAGGACTATAGGTACATGCCACAGAAGCCACCAGGCCAGACTAATTTTCTTATGTTTTGCAAAGACGGGATATTGCTCAGGGTGGTCTTGAACTCCCGACCTCAAGCAGTCTGCCCATTTCAACTTCGCAAAATGCTGGGATTACAGGCATGAGTCACCACACCTGACCTGAAAAAAAATGTTTTAATGAGAACATAAAGTAGCATAATTTAGCCAAGAGGTATTATACCTTAATTAAAGTACATAGTTTTTAAAAAATTACTAAAGATAAGGCAAAGATCAGAGGTTAACAGAGCATTCTACTTTGGAGTAATAAAATAAATGTCTCACATCCTTTCACAAAATGGCAGAACAAAGCGGGATACAGAAAATGTCTGCAGACAACATAGTAGCAGAATCATTTTTGATCTTAAGGTCAGTGCATTGTACATCAAGTATTGAAATTTATGGAACATTGTTATTGAAAAAAATGGTGCTTCTATTTTTCCCTTGCTTTATCTGTTTTATTTTCCTGCTTGCTTCCTACAGTGTCTGCACTGCATGAATGATTATAATGTCACTAACCACATATTCTTGATTTTCTTTAGGCTGTCATTTTGCTGAAATGTTTCCCCAAAGAGAAGAATGACCTCCTCAATGATAATTTATGTGAATAAGCTGCCGTTCATTCTGCAAACTATAGTACAGTAGCTGGTGAATAATGGGTTAATGGGTGCTCAATTAGTATTTGTATTACTTAAATGGGTGAGAAGTAACATCATTTACATTCATATGGTAATAATGATATACACAACACTTATACTCATGTGTATTATGGACTGTGTCTGATGTACTGCATTTTATTCCTTCTAAATTGCATAGTTTTTCACATTTTAGCAACCTTCAAATAATTTTAAGTCTCACAATTAATGTTATTAGGAGATATTGGATAACATTCTAATTAAAATAATTTTCATTGGAGTCTCCTTAATATGGTATGAATAATGGCACATTTTGCAATTTATGTCATCTTTCTTTTTCTGGCAGTTTCTTTTTTATTAGAAAATAACCTGTTTATATTTTAACATGTGTGCTTTTGCTGGTAAATAATGAACAAAATATAGGTGATTTATGTGAAAACACTTGGTACCCTGGACCTGCCTGAGGGCAGGGTCAAGGAGTGACAAGTGGTTGCCTGGGACACTTTGTGCCTACAAGGTCCATGTAGGTGTCAATTATGGTATATTTCCTAGAAGAATGGAAGAAGGAACTCTAGCCCCTATTGACCCTATTGTTTTGGCATTCTTCTGCAGTAGATAAAATTCTGTTCTTTTTCACAGTCATCTGCAAGTGAAAGATCAAATTGAGCATGGATCTCAGTTAATCAGGTAATAACTAAAAAGTAGTAATTAGATAGGATGATGGTAATTATCTATCTATCTATCTATCTATCTTTCTAATTGTGACTTGGGAAAAGAAGAGGCTAATACATCTTTGCTTATGAGGGGCCTTGGTCTATCTGGAAAGAAAATCTTTCCTCATGAAGAGAAACACTAGGAAGGGGACTTTCAGCCATCTCCTTACTGTCTTATCCTTGCCTCCACAAGGGAGTGGACAGTGCAGAGTCTGACACCCATTGAGGCATGACTTATTTGAGTAACAGAGGTTTTTTTTTTGAAGATGGAGTCTTGCTGTGTCGCCCAGACTGGAGTGCAGTGGGGCAATCTCGGCTCACTGCAATCTCCGCCTCCCGGGTTCATGCCATTCTCCTACCTCAACCTCCCAAGTAGCTGGGACTACAGGCGAGCACCACCACCACACCCAGCTAATTTTTGTACTTTTAGTAGAGATGGGGTTTCACCATGTTGGCCAGAATGTTCTTGATCTCTTGATCTCGTGATTCACCTGCCTTGGCCTCCCAAAGTGCTGGGATTACAGGCGTGAGCCGCTGTGCCTGGCCTAATTATTTTTTAAGACAGGTTCTGGATTTGTCACCCAGGCTGAAGTGCAGTGGTGCAATCTCATCTCACTGCAACCTCGGCCTCCCAGCATCAAGCAATCCTCCCAGCTCAGCCTCTCAAGTAGCTGGGACTACAGGCATGCACCAGCATGCCTAGCTAATTATTTTTATCTTCTGCAGAGCTAGTGTTTCACCTTGTTGCTCAGGTTAGTCTCAAACTCCTGAGCCCAAAAAATTCGCCACAACACTTTATTTCTCTCGCTCATTCTACTAGCTCTTCTTCCTTCATATATTGATAAGAATCAGGACCCAAGCTGAGGTCATGTGGTATCTGTTTCTTCTCCCACAGGCACAGAATACTGCCCAAGTCATAAATTAGGCAATTATATTTAGGTAGGAGTTAAGCATGAGGACAGAGCATTCATCTCCCAGTCTTCCATCAATGCCCGAGTGAGAGTTCAACCCACTGCCTTATCCTAGGGTCATGTGAACAAACTCAGGATTTGCTCTGTGGACCAATTATCTCACTCTTTTTCCCTATAGTTGCAATTGAAGTTACAGATCTGAAGCCTAAGATTTTCATGGAATCTTAAAAGTATAGTTTGGGTAGGGTGTGGTGGCTCAGGCCTGTAATCCCAGCACTTTGGCAGGCCAAGGCGGGCAGATCACGAGGTCAGGAGCTAGAGACCATTCTGGCTAACACAGTGAAACCTCATCTCTACTAAAAATACAAAAAGTTAGCCTGGCGTGGTGGAGGGCGCCTGTAGTCCCAGCTCCTCGGGGACTGAGGCAGGAGAATGGCATGAACCTGGGAGGCGGAGATTACAGTGAGCCAAGATTGCCACTGCACATGCCTTGGCAAAAGAGCAAAAAGAAGAAAGAAAGAAGGAAAAGAAAGAAAGAAAGAGAGAAAGAGAGAAAGCAAGAGAGAGAGAGAGAGAGAGAAAGAGAGACAGAGGG
>NW_012116977.1:1242742-1258678 GCF_000951035.1 Colobus angolensis palliatus
GAGGGAAGGAAGGAAGGAAGGAAGGAAGGAAGGAAGGAAGGAAGGAAGGAAGGAAGGAAGGAAGGAAGGAAGGAGTGAAGAGGGGAAGGAAAAGTTAGGCATTTCCCCTAAATCCCATTCTCCAATATATTTGGCTCCTTATCTTTTTCTGTATACTCAAATGTGGAAAAAGGGAGAAGGGATGAAGGGGTGAGCACAACACAAAATATTAGCATATACTATTACAAATAGTTATAATTTCACTTCTGCACTATGATAGCCCTTTAAATACATAATCACATTTAATACACTCAACATCTGTATGTATGATGCTGTACCTTTACCCTCATTTATTGCATGAGATAAAGGAGCCTCAATAATTTACTAGGATCTGAAAGGTGGCAAATGGCAAAGTCAGGTTTCAAATCATGGTCACTCTGACTCTACAACTTGAGTTCTTACACTGTATTGAACAAAGGCCAGTGATTTTGGCTGAGAGACTCCAAGAAAGCAGCTACTAAGTGAAGATCATAGAAGTTTCGCACTGTGATTCAAAAAAGACAATTACTGCTCCTGCTGTTGTTTCCATGCCTGCATGTGGGGCCACAGACACCAATACAGATCTGAAAATGTTTTCTTTTTATTCTAACCATCATCTCCATGGGTGCAGTGTGGGAATGGGTGGTGATGCAGTAGATAACAGACATGCTAGGGGTACAGGTGTGTTTCCAGATCAGTTAGGAGGCATCACAGGCACAAAGAAGCTCTGACGAAAAGAGACAGATAGCAGATTGCTTCCTTACATCCCAGACAATGGGGCTCCTCTTGTCTTTAGGTCCTGGCAACCCAGACTGGTTCCCCTGGATACAAGAGCTTCCCTGCTTGGAGAGACTGAACCATCAAGTGTGTTTGAATTTGTTCAGCCTCAGAAAGGTGAACGTTCCCTGAAAAATACGAGTTCTATTTTTAGAAAAATGAACATACGTATGTTGGTTTATAAAACATATATGATCAGATTTTATCTAGTTTTTGTTATTTTACAGTGATCATTAGGAATTTGAAGTAACACCTCTTTCAGCCATAAAAAAGTATTTGAAACAGATTTGTTTAATAAATTGTTTTAAGATATTGCTTACTATCCATAAGAAGTCATCCAAGAATATCAACACATTCTATTTATTTGTCTTTGTAATAAGCGCATATAAGTCTGGACCTAAAGGAGTGTTATAATTGCTATGTTCAGGGCATCACAATGGGAATCATGTCTTTTCATTCTTTCTATCACTCATAGCACCTATAATAGCTTCTTACTAACAATTTTTGTGTTATTTCAGGTGAAACTCCTTTGTCCAGATCCTAAATTAAGCAAACTAAAAAGTGAACTGAATATCATCTTTACCATAGCAACTTATGTACCTACTCACTAATTCTACATCTTGAGATAGTTTAATATTGACTGGCATATATCAAAAGTATTTTCAAGTTTGCAAATGCAAAGTTACTTCACTAAGAATATATTAATCTGGAAGTTCCCAGATAGGACCAGCTAAAAATGCAGAAAGAATAGAGAAAATGTCAGAGGCAGACAAATTGCTTGTGGTCATAAATCTGGCTTCTGAGGGAAGTGATCAACATCCTAAATCAGTGCGTAAAATGTCATAGAAATAGTAAGGTTGAGCTGATTTGCTGTAATGTCTTCCTAGGGAATCTGAACTTTAGGGGCTGAGTGGAGGTGATATCAACAGAGACTTCTAAGAAAAGACAACACTTAAGTGGTTGACAATACTGTTGACACTTAAGGTGGTGGTGTCAACCACATTCTTTTGTTTGTTTGTTTGTTTGTTTGGTACGTATAAAGTTTATTTAAATAGACAATTGCAGTGAAGTACCATAGTGAATAGTAAAGTAAAAGTTGTGAATTATAAAAATTAATAGTAATCAAGAAAATAACAATGAAAGATGGAAATGCTTTCACAGTGATCTTTATACAAAAAAAAGATATCTTAAAATATTTTTGTATAGCCTTGTACAATTTAGTTCTTCATTACACTGATATTAGAAAACAAAATCTCTTGCAAATAAATGTTTATTTGTCTTTTAACAGTTCTTTGTTAAGAACTGTGAATCAGACCACACTTGCTGGGGAGAGAGTCCAGGAACTAATGTTCACTTTTTGAGGAAAGATGATAAAGGAAACAGCTCATGTTACTGCGATACCAAGCACTAGTTTGGTTTAGAAATGGTTTGAACATCAGTGAGGGAAATGAAACACAATTTGAAAATTTTAGTGATTGCAGTCAGGATACTGAGGCTTGGTTGACACTACAGGACACCAAGTCCCTACTCAATCACACAGAATACAGGGTGATTATAATCATCTTGCTGTGGGTGAACCTGAAAATGTCACGTAAGTTAGGTGCTTTCCTTCATCTGAAATACACCATGAAAGTATTTCAAAACCTTGATGTATAAAAAAACACATCAATCTCAAATAGAGACTGCATCTCTTATCTGAGACAGATGAGACAGCATGTGTCTGTGAAAAAAGAAAAATGGACCTTGGGAACCACATTGTTTATCTCAACATCTCCTGCTTTGCCTATGACCTTTGGTTGTAAGTATCTTTGGAATTATGAGCAAAGCTTGATATTCTGGAAAGTTGCCTGATTTCTGAGATTCTAACTTGACAATTTGATGCATTATGTTAGCTCAACATAACATACTGGCTACCAGCTGAAATAAAAGCTTGGTAAGTCACACAATGAAGCATACATAGCTTTTTAATTTCCTTATAATCATTCTATGGCTTATTTTTACCTTTATCTCCAATTTCATTACTGGGGAAGATAGATTTCCCATGTCCTACCTCTGTTATAATAGTCAAGAAGCATTATAACATTTTTTATATTATATTATCAAGTAAGGTTTTTACTCAATTATATAATGTAAAAATTGCAGTCATTTGGCTTTATGGAATGAAAAGAAATATTACATATGTCTAAGTTATAAATAGAAGTGTAAAACATATTTAACATTATCTATGAAATCCAAGATGGACTGTCCTTTACCTACCTCGTCATCATTCTTCCTCACACTTGGTGCTACGTTCTTGGAGTGCACTGGTCTCACTGCATTTCTCATGGTCATGTTCCTTCCATCCAAAAATTCTTTGCAAATGAAATATTCTCCATCTGTAATATCCCCTTTTCTTATAATGTTTAATTTTTCAGTCTAGCTCAAGCATTATTACATATGGAAAATCTTAGACCACCCAAATTAATTTTGAACATAAACTATTCCTGTTATGCACTCTCATGGGACTGTGCAACATGATTTCATAGCCCATATTGCAGTTTTGCTTACTAACTAATTTATTCAGTACATATTATTGAAAACTTTCTATGTATCACATACTGTTCTAAGCTTTGGAATACACTGGTAGGCAAATTAAACACAAAAATCTTATGTATATATTTATGATTATTTGATTCATGCTTGCCTTCCTCATTAAGTTGTTTCCTAAGAGTCATTGGATCTTTATTTAAATGGAAAGATTGCATCAGCTTTTGATCACCCTTGTTACCTGCCTAAATTAATATGTGTTTAAGAAATTAATACATTAACTGATATACATATAATAGAAATGAGTTCATAATCAACTTAATTATCTTGTTTAGTGTTACTCAAGTCTGCCAGAGCAAATTTTTTTCTCTTGACAAATTAAATGTGACCATGTATCTTAGTGTTTTCAAGTTTATTAGAACAATCCAGTTGGCTAGAGCAAGAGATCACAAGATACTCTACTCTTTCACTTTTCAGATAGCAAAACTATGAATTGGAAGAAGACAAAATAAAAGCCAAAGTAAGCAGAACAAAATAAATAATAATAATTAGAGGAGAAATCAATAAACTAAAAACTACAATATTAATGAAAGCAAAAAGTTGCTCATTTAAAATACTTTCAAGGCTGGGAGTGATGGCACATGCCTAAAATCCCAGCACTTTGAGAGGCTGAGGCAGGTGGGTTACTTGAGGTCAGGAGTTTGAGACCAGCCCGGCCAATATGGTGAAACTTTGTCTCTAATAAAAATGGAAAATTAGCCAGGTGTAACAGTGCACACCTGTACTCAGCTACTCAGGGGGCTGAGGCAGGAGAATCACTTGAACCTAGGAGGCAGAGGTTGCAGTGAGCCGAGACTGCACCACAGCACTCCAGGGCGACATGGTGAGACTCTGTCTCAAAAATAAATACATAGATTATTTATATATATATATATATATATATATATAAAATTATCTTTCAAGTGGATAAGCCTCTAGACTGACTAAATAAGAAAGTAAGAGGGAAGACACAAATTGCTAATACAAGAAATGAAAGTGGGACCATCACTATCATCTCAAAAATAATAAAAACACAACAGAATATTATGAACAACTGTATGTTTGCAAATTTGATAAACTGCATAAAATTATCCAATTCCCTGAGAAACACAATTCACTAAAACTCAAATGAAAAGAATTAGAGTCTGAGTACTCTCATATTTATTTTAAAAATTGAATCAGTAATTCAATGTAAAATTGAAACCTTCTAAAACTGAAAGTACCAGGCCCAGATAAGTTCACTAATTAAGGCTAATCAAACACTTAAGGGGAAAATTATGCCCATTCTCTATAATCTCCTGCTGAAGGTAGAAGCAGGGGCAGTACTTCCTGACTCATTCTATGAAGTCAGCATTCCCTTAATAGCAAAACTAGAAAAAGACATCACAGTAAAACTGCAAACCAATATCCCTCATAAACATAGATGCAACAATTCTCGACAAAATATTATCAGATAAATTCAAAAGTAGATAGCAAATAATTATACACCATCATCAACTGGAATTTATTTCAAGTATTCAAGGCTAGTTCAACTTTAAAAAATCAATTAATGTAATCCTTCACATTATCAGGCTAAAGAAAAAAAATCACATGATCATGTCAATAGATGCAGAACAGCATTTAGCAATGTACAACAAACACCCTTTTATGATAGAAACTTCTATTACACTAGGAATAAAGGGGGATCCATTCAACTTCATAAAGAACATCTACAAAGAACGTACAACTAACACTATATGAAAGTGAGAAACTATAAGCATTTTGCTAAGACCAGGAACAAAACAAGAATGTCCCCTTTACCAGTCCTTTTCAACATCATAGTGGAAGTCCTCACTAATGTTGTAAGTCAAGAAAAAGAAATAAAAGCCATGTAGTTTGGAAAGGAAAAAAATAAAACTTTTTGTTTGTGCATGACATATTTATGTCTGTAGAAAATCTGAAAAGCAACAAAACATTTCTATCACTAATAAGAAATTATAGCATATTTGAATGATATAAAGTTAATATACAAAATCAGTTGTTTTGCCATACACCAGCAATGAAAAATTAAACTAGAAATTTAAAATGCAACACCATTTATATTAGCTACCCATAAAAATACTTAGGTATAAATCTAACAAAATGTGTACAAGATTTAGAGCAGAAAACTACAACACTCTGATGCAAGAAATCAGATAAGAACTAAACAAATAGAGGGCTATTTCATGTTCCTGGACAAGAAGACTAAACATTTTTAAGGTATCAAGTCTACACAACTTGATCTATGCATTCATTGGGAACCCAATCAAAATCTCAGAAGATTATTGTGTGGATATTAATAAACTGATTCAAACACGTATAAAGAGAGGAAAAATACTCAGAATAGTCAACACAGTATTTAAAAAGCATAAAGTTAGAGCACTGACATTACTGGACTTCAAGACCCACTGTAAAGCTACAGTAATCAAGAGAGTAGAATTAGTGAAAGAACAGAAGAAATAGATCAATAGAACAGAATAGAGAATCCAGAAACAGATCCACACAAATATAGTCAACTGATCATTGGCAAAAGATCAAAGCCAATTAGCGGAGAAAAGATATTTTTTTCAACAAGTATTACTGAGCATTCACAGGCAAAAAAATGATTTCCGACATAAACCTTACATCCTTCACAAACATTACAACAATGGTGATCAAAATTTATATTTGATAAAAGGACTCTTCTTTAAAATAGCAGTCCCAAACCTCTATTTACTTATTTATTTATTTATTTATTTCTATTATACTTTAAGTTCTAGGGTACATGTGCATAACGTGCAGGTTTGTTACCCCCAATGCAATCCCTCCCCCCTCCCCCCTCCCCATAATAGGCCCCGGTGTGTGATGTTCCCCTTCCAGAGTCCAAGTGATCTCATTGTTCAATCCCCACCTATGAGTGAGAACATGAGGTGTTTGGTTTTCTCTTCTTGCAATAGTTTGCTGAGAATGATGGTTTCCAGCTGCACCCATGTCCCAACAAAGGACACGAACTCATCCTTTTTTATGGCTGCATAGTATTCCATGGTGTATATGTGCCACATTTTCTTAATCCAGTCTATCACTGATGGACATTTGGGTTGATTCCAAGTCTTTGCTATTGTGAATAGTGCCACAATAAACATACGTGTGCATGTGTCTTTAGAGCAGCAAGATTTATAATCCTTTGGGTATATACCCAGTAATGGGATGGCTGGGTCATATGGTATTTCTAGTTCTAGATCCTTGAGGAATCACCATACTGTTTTCCACAATGGTTGAACCAGTTTACAATCCCACCAACAGTGTAAAATTGTCCCTATTTCTCCACATCCTCTCCAGCACTTGTTGTTTCCTGACTTTTTAATGACTGCCATTCTAACTGGTGTGAGATGGTTTTGATTTGCATTTCTCTGATTGCCAGTGATGACAAGCATTTTTTCATGTGCCTGTTGGCTGTAGGAATGTCTTCTTTTGAGAAATGTCTATTCATATCCTTTGCCCACTTTTTGATGGGGTTGTTTGTGTTTTTCTCATAAATCTGTTTGAGTTCTTTGTAGGTTCTGGATATTAGTCCTTTGTCAGATGACCAGGGATCAGTTTGGAGGAAGACAATTTTTCCATGTATGGAGAGGAGAGATGGTTTGGGGATGAAATTGTTCTATCTCAGATCATCAGGCATTAGTTAGATTCTCATAAGACGCATGCAACCTAGATCCCTCACTTGCGCAGTTCACAACAGGTTTGCACTCCTATGAGAATCTAATGCTACTGCTGATCTGGCAGGAGGTGGATCTCAAGTGGTAATGCTCACTGGCCCACTGTTCACCTCCTGTTGTGCAGCTGCCCAGTTCCTAACAGGTCTTAGACAGGTGCCCATCCATGACCCAGGGGTTGAAGATCCCTGCTTTAAAAGATAAAGAAGTCTTGAAACAACCACAAAGAAGCAAACAATACAGTTACAAATTGACCCAAATTGGTGGACTTTAACAGACACCTCACCAAAGAAGATACACAAATGACACCCATATGCAAAGGTGCTTCAGATCAAAGCGATACAAAATCTCAGTTTTACAGGAGGAATAAGTTCAAGAGATCTATTGTGCAACACGCCAACTATGGTTTTAAAAAGATACATTGTGTACCTGAAAATTGCTAAGAGAGTAGATTGTAAGTTTCCTCCACAAATAAATAAGTATTTCCAGTAATGCATATGTTCATTAGCTTAATTTAGCTATTACACAATGTTTACATATTTTAAAACATCATGTTGTATACTATAAGTTAGATCTAATTATTGTAATTTAAAAATAAATTTAAAAGGAAAATATGTTCTACACTATATCTCATAAGAAAAATACAAATTAAAACAACATTGAGATACTACTGCATACTTAGTAAAATGGGCAATATCCAGACCACTGATAATATCAAATACTGGTGAGGCTGTGGCACTATAGTAACTCTCATTCATTGCTGGTGGGAATGCAAAATGATACAACCACTTTGGAAGACCGCTTGACAGTTTCCTGCAAACTAAATGTAATCTTACCATATGATCCAAAAACTGTGCTTCTTGGTATTTACACAAATAAGTTGAAAACATGCACACCAAAACCTGTACATAGATGATAATTGAAGCCATGTTCAAAATTGCCAAAACTTGGAAACAACCAAGATGTCCTTCAGTAAGTGAGTGGATAAATAAATTGTGGTACATTCATACAACAGAATATCACTCATTGTTAAAAAGAAATGAACTATTAAGCCATAACAAGACATGGAGGAAACTTAAATGCATATTACAAAGAAGCCAGTCTAAAAATTCCATATACTGTATGATTCCAACTATGTGACTTTCTAGAAAAGGAAAATTATGGAGACAGTAAAAATATTAGTGGTTGCTAGGGGATAAGGGAGAGGAAGAGATGAATAGGCAGAGTATAAGGGATTTTTAGAGCAGTGAAAACATCTGTAGAGTATTAGAACAATGGGTACATGTTATGGTACATTAGTCAAAAATAATGTACAACACCTAAGTGAACTCAAATGTAAAACATAGCCTTAGTGATACTGGTATGTCCATGTTGGTTCATCTACTATAAAAATGTACCACCTTGGTATAGAATGTTGATGTCGGGGAGACTGTGAGTGTGTGGGGAGAGGGAGCATACGTGAACTCAATTTTACCATGAACCTAAACAGGGCAAAAAAATAATCTGTTAAAAGTATAAACTGATATATTTTAATTGTCATGATACAAAATTTAATGAAATCAAGTTTAGAAATAAGTAGTATGGATTACTCTGATATTTAAGCTGCAATAAACACATGCCTTAATATTCACATATTAGATAATTTTAAAGATAAAACACTACTGATGCAACCATGTATTACTATACCTGATAATTTTTGCCATAAAGCCTTCAACAATATAAATATATACTGATAAGACAAAATCCATATTATTTCTATGTTGCTTGGTGTATTAGCCTGTTAAAGATACAAATTCATTAAAGCAAGAAATTGCATTGTAGTAGTATTTTGAACTTACATGGAACCACTTTTTCTCTATAAGTTCCAAAGTTTATTTCTTGCTTCTTCCATACAGTTGTAATGCCTCAGAGATTTCCGGAAATGTAAACAGGCACATCAGAAGGAAGTTTATGGAGCATCCTTCCCTGATCCAATTGAACAGCACTACATGGAAGCTTCTCCTGGTGTGTTTGCACAAAGAAATCCATCGTTTTCAAAACCCTGTCCCTGATGCACACAGTTACATAACTTAACTTCACTCTTCTTACACAATTCTCAGTTACTTATATCCAAAAGAACTTCCTTGTGTTATTTTTAGTTTTACTTTTAAAATTTGTTACAATCCCATATGTTTAGTTTATTTGTTTTTTGTTTGTTTGTTTGTTTTTTACTTTAATCCCTTACACTGAATTCATTAAAAATATACACATATTCAGATAGAAATGAATTAGAACTTCTAGCACCAACCTCCAGCAAGGCATTCAAATTACCAAAGCCTTAGTTTTGTCATCTGAAAATGGATCTAACAAGGATTATTGTGTGGATTAAATGATGTTTTATGTAATAAACATTTATCACAATATCAAACACTTACTTGTTCTGCTAGGGCTGTCTATTGCTGGGAATGTTCACAATTTTTTATTTAAATATTGCAGCAAACATATAGCTAGAAGAGAGATGTGCAACTCCAAAAAATGCAGGGAGTTCTCTTAAAAAAATTTGTGTGTCCAGTATCTCCATAAGAATTATGTATGCAGTACTTCTAGTATATGAAATAAGCATAAATATTTTGGAAAAATAAAACAAAACCTGATATTCTGAAATGCATATCTTTTTTTTTTCTTCAACTTTTGTTTCATGTTCCAGGGGACATGTAGAGGATGTGCAGGTTTGTGACATAGGTAAATGTGTGTCATGGTGGTTTGCTGCACAGATCAGCCCATCACCTAGGTAGTAAGCCCAGCATCCACTAGCTATTCTTCCTTAATGCATGCCTTTTTAATAGCCATGAAATAAAAATGGCAACTCTAAATGAATACATAAATTAAAACATTGACTTTATATAATGAAATATCAAAACATTTGATATTATACAAAATATTATATGTATGTTTTTTTGTTCACATAGAAGTATTTTTAAAATTCTACTTTTCATCTCCCCTCAAAAATATGCAATATTTTAAAATCATAAAATATATAATTGATAGATAAGAAAGTACGATTTTGGTAACCTTGAAGGTGAGTCAGTTGTTCACCAATTAACATATAAACATGGATTCAACAGTTTTTAAAATAAGCTGAAGAATATGAGATTAACAAAATTTAAATTCAATTATACTAACATTTTACAAATATGATTTTGTGTCTGACTAAAATTGATATTACAGGAATAAATAATGACCTTCCTTTTCAGTGCTTAAGAGTAAACAATGTGACCATATGTTATTTTACATTAAATCAGTTTCTGAGCCAGTCCCAGGGTGAACACCTTTACATTTGCCTCATTGTTAGAGAAACAGGTTGAAGGGTTTTACTGCTTGCTCATAAGGAAGGGTCTGAGACAGTGGTTAACACCAAGTCTTAGAATTATATTACCAATGATTCTGCATCTGCAGATTCTACTGCATCAGACAGATTGTAAAATCCAACAGTGGACTTTAAATTATCTTTAATTTTCCCTCCTCCAAAATCAGGAAGTATTTAATTAATTGAACCTTAAAATCAAAATTTTAAAGAATTGGCTAACAGAAATATTCAAATATATATGCTGAATATAATTGAATAATTATTTTAAGTGCTAGTCCTAAATTTTAAAAAGATTTTTTTTCTAAATAAAGTCCATCTATTAAATTAGTTTAATAAATTCCTTACATATAGGACTTGTGTGTCATTTATATCTTCATAATATTTAAAGATCTTTTGTATTTCATCCTTTAATTTGAAAATTAAATATAAAAATCTACCTGTAATATAATATATAATAAAATATAAGCCTAAGTTCTATTGTTTTTTAGTGTTTTATTTTCATATTATTCAATAATTGGCAAAATTTGATGAAGCCATTTTATAAAATGTTCATATCTCTAAAACCATGCTAAAACCTTTACATATATTTATTGATAATATTTGTATATAAATATTTTAATTATATGTATACACACATATGACATTTGAACACTTTTGACCCACAAAAATGCAATTTGTGTGTTTTATACGTGTTTATATGTGTATTTATCTTGCAACCAAAAAAATCAAAAATGAGAGAAAAACCCGCCAAATATGCTGAATGTATTTGGGAATTAGAAAAGGGGATTATGGCCTGACATGCACAGCCATGGCAAGATGCATATGCAGTTCAACAGGTGAGAATAAAGGGAAACTTACTGGCAAAAGAGGAAATTCATATAAGCTGATTGGAAACTGAGTTTGTTGGTTCCAGAGACCCCAGTCAAAGTTGGCATCGGTTCATTGGTAGAGCTACGTTACTGGGCAGATGTCCTTTTGAGAATATCTTATATGAATTGCTGCATTCCTAAACAAAAACTGTCTTGTAAGTTTAATTTAGAAAGTCCTAGAGACAGTCTTTATCTCAGAATTGCAAGAATGAGCTTTCCCACTTTAGGCTCTCCCAGCAGTAGCTTCTTTGGGTCTGACAAAAAAATGATTTCATCCTGGTATCCACAACTTTCACAATATGTCACATAAACTTGTTAAATGGACATAGTCTTACAAAAATGGAAACAGAAATTACATAAACAATTTTATTAGTGTCCGTTTCCAAATGTAGCACTCTATCTAATATTGCACATTTTAGTAAATAAAAATTGAGAATTTTGAAGATTGTTATGCAACATGAATATCAAATTATATTATAAGCTCTATTGTAGATATCATCATATGTTTCAAAAATGCTCATCAAAATTTGATGATCATTTCATAGTTTATATTTCTGAGAAGGCAGCTTTTCTTTGAATTCTTCCAACCTTTAGGAAATGTAAAAATAATGATAAAACAGTAAGTTATGTTTAAGTTTTCTTCCAAACGACAACAGCTGTACCCTTGTTAGGATGAAAACTCCCAGTTACTTTGCTTGGGATGCATAATTCTAAATTGAAACTATGTTGAGAAGAAAAATTAAATTTCAATTATTTATGAGCAAATCTGCATAGATAGCCTCGATAAACAATAACGTGCTCTGAAAATGTTCAGAATAATAATTTAAAAAAGCTCCTTAAATTTCCATGCCAAGCTCTTGGCAGATGTTTCTATGAAACTCTTTTCTCTATGGTAAATTTTATTTCATTTATTATCTGACACAGTTGCACAACTTTCTTATAAAACTAATAAGGAATTTAGGATTTGAATGTGTTCATTTAAATGTGTGTGTGTGTGTATATATATATGTATGTTTATAGCCTATGAAGTCTTCAAATGCCATAAACCTAAAATTCATAACTCTGATGGAATGTATTTAACAAATTGTAACCATGGAGTATGATTTTTTGATGAAATAAACCGCAAAGGATAAATCATCATCACAGTCATGTTGCAGGAAAAAAATTCAAGCTGACTTAATTGTAATCCTTGCTA
Source organism: Colobus angolensis palliatus (assembly GCF_000951035.1). Taxonomy (NCBI): domain Eukaryota; kingdom Metazoa; phylum Chordata; class Mammalia; order Primates; family Cercopithecidae; genus Colobus; species Colobus angolensis. The sequence continues at coordinate 1,255,223 of NW_012116977.1, forward strand.
TATATAAATTCATTCTTTCTCGTTGTCATCTGTGAATATAAATAGCTTACTTAATTTTTAAATTCAACATGTGGATGTAAATAATAGTTCCCATTATGACGATGATTGTGAACATGCTGAAGATTATGACGATTGTTGTGCAAATAATTTATAAATAAATTTTTGTGTGAAATGATTCATTTTAAATTGAAAAAGAGTAAAGGAATAATGTAAATTCATATTACCACCTATAGTCACGACATGTTAAATCTAAGATCAAACTTGTCACATCTTGGTGAAATGAAAAAAATATAAACAGCCTAGAGTGACTATGTGACATGCTTATGTTCTTACAGGTACTTATTATTGTTTACATATCACTTAGGATAACATTCGGTGCCGACATAGATTTACTGGGTTCATAAGCGTAGGAAGTTAAGTCCCTAATTGTGGACAAACTAATTGTGGACATTAAATACTTTTAGAGCACTCTACTCTTTCTATCTAGTGCCTATTGACAACTTAATAAGACTGAAAAAGAACACATTCAGCTGACCAGTAGGGGTCTAGTATTGAAGAAAATATATGTGGTTCATTAAGAATGTGGGCTCTGGAATCAGACCACTTGCTTTCAAATCTTGGCTCTCCTACTTTCCAGCATAATGTTGTACACATGTGGTTAAAAGCAGTTGTCAGAATCACACTGCTTCCATGTGAATATCAACTTCACAATTTATTGGCTCTGTGGCCTTGAGCAAGTTACAAAATTTTCTAGACATCAGTTTTCTTCTTTGACAAAATGGAAAATATAGTAATACCAACTCTAATACGGTTTGCTGCTCAGATAAAATGAGTTAATTATTCAAAAGTCCTTACAACATTATCTATTTCTGTCTCGCTTTGTCCTGCTTTGTGTGTGCATGTGTGTGTGTGTGTGTGCGTGTGTGAGAAAGAGAGACAGAAATACAATATCTACAAGACCTGCAAGACACTTAGTACAGTGCTTGACAAATATTAAGTGCTTAGTAAATATTACATCTTCTTGTTTCATTTAGTTTTAAAAAATAAGTGCCTACTCTATATTTGGAAACATTGTAGTCCCTTGGAATGTATTAGTAAACCAAATATCCTTGCTTCTTTGATAATATCTATTAGGGAATACAAAAATTAAAGAAATAACTTACAATGTAAAAACAAGCAATAAATAAGTTAGAAGATAATAAGGGCTACGGGAAAAAAAAAAAAAACTATGTAGAGCTGGGCAGGAAAGATTCAGAGGGTCTGGAATGGCAGAGGTAGGTTGTAATTTTAAACATGTAATTTTAAAACACCTTATAAGGGAGGCTTATTGACATAGTGACATTTGTGCAATGTTCAGATATGAGCCATTTGAGACGAAGTGACCCATCTGCAGAAAAGCTTTATGGCAGAGACACCTGATACTTTCATGGCCTGCAAAGGAGGCTACTGTGTTTGGTGCAGAGTGAATGGAAAGGAAACTATCAGGAAACTGATTAAAGATGTAACTGGGGGAAATTAAGTAGGATATTGAAGGGCTTTAAGATTTAGCTTTTGTGGGATCGGGCGCGGTGGCTCACGCCTGTAATCCCAGCACTTTGGGAGGTCGAGGTGGGCGGATCACGAGGTCAGGAGATGGAGACCATCCTGGCTAACACGGTGAAACCCCGTCTCTACTAAAAATACAAAAAAATTAGCAGGGCTTGGTGGTGGGCGCCTGTAGTCCCAGCGGCTCAGGAGGCTGAGGCAGGAGAATCGCGTGAACCCGGGGCGGAGCTTGCAGTGAGCCCAGATCCCGCCACTGCACTCCAGCCTGCCTGGGCAACAGAGTGAGACTCCTTCTAAGAAAAAAAAAAAAAAGATTTAGCTTTTGTGAAATGGTAAACACTGCATAGTTTTCAGTAGAGTAGTGATATGATCTGAATTCTATTTTAAATTAACCTATCTAACTGCTATATTAAGAAAGGATTCTAGAGAGTTCAGAGTTGAAGTAGAGAAACCTGTTGGAAGACTTGCAAAAATCCAGGCTAAAGAAATTGTTGGTTCAGCCATTGTTTGTGATAGGACATTTGGCGATTATAGGTCAGATTCTTTATATATTTTGAAGGTAAACACCACAGATTTTTAAACAAATATAGGTATATAAGAAAAGTGAGTTGTCTAGAATAATTTCATGAATTTTTATTTAGGGCAACTATATTGGTGCAGATGCAATTGGTTGAGAAAGAAAAAGTTGTGAAGACAGTAGGTTTGAGGGGGGAGACCAGAAATTCAATTTTAGACTTGTAGAGCTTCAAATCTCAGACATTCAAATAGAAATGTCAGGCAGGCAGTGTGATACACATATGAGTATGGAATTCAGAAAATAATTCTGAGCAACAAACTATAGCAGATAAAAAGACAGAAAAATAGACACTATCAATTGGAAAATATTATAGCTATTGAAAAGGAGGAAACTAAAGCCTGAACCCTGGAACTCTTCAAATTGAAACAAGAAAGGGGGAAAATGAACTATGAGAAAAGATGGAGATTGAGTGGTTAGTAAAACAGTAAGGAAACTGAGTTTTTGGTATGTGTTCAGAGGAGGATACAGGGATTGGGTGTATCATATCCTGCTGATAAAAGTTGCATACTGATTATGTTGAACACTGAAAATTGAAAATATGTTTAGAAATATGTTGGATGTAATTTGAATTTAACAAAAGCAATTTCAGTGGAGTGTTTTTAAATAGAATAAAGACAGTGAATACAGACAACATTTTTGAGATGCTTGCTGTAAAGAGGAGTAAAGAGGTGGAGTAGCATCTGTGAAGACAAGTGTCAAAGATGGGATTTCAAGATGGAAGAAATAATTGGTTGTTTATGCTGAGGGGAATGGTAGAGAAGGGAGAATACATGATATAGGAAAGAGAGGGAATAATTGCTAACAAATGATGTGAAATAGATGGGAGGAGATAGTATTTGCTGTATAAATGGAAGGATTGTCTTTAGATAGGAGCAGGTGGGAAGACAGAGCTTATGAATAAAGATATTTGTAGGTGGATGAATGTGGTTTATTAGATTTTTCTTTCAAATTACTGAAAACTTCCCAGTTAATTAGAAAATAAGTTCATCTTCTGAGCATGCAGATCAGCTAAGGAGGTATTGGAGGTTTCAGGGAAAAGAAAAACATACGTAAGAGTCATCTGAGGGAATAAGCAAATAAATAAAGGTTATCGAGTATGATTATCTAACAGGAGTAAAGCCTCATTTGTTTTTCATTTTCATCTGAATAAGTACCTGAACAGGAGATAGAGAGTTACATCTAACTACCTCTGCAATTTCACCAAATGCAAGAGTGAGATATGGGCAAGGGAAGCCAATTGCTACAGGGCAGAGTGATCATGATCATTGAAAATAAGATATAGGGGGCGGAGCAAGATGGCCGAATAGGAACAGCTCCAGTCTCCAACTCCCAGC
>NW_012116977.1:1264316-1305883 GCF_000951035.1 Colobus angolensis palliatus
AAAAAAAAAAAAAGAAAATAAGATATAAAATAGGTAAGAAGGAAACCTAGACTTGAGAGATTTAAAGGTTGAAAACATCAGTGGTCCAGGTGAAGTTAAAGAATTGTGGGCACCTGTGATCCCAACTACTTGGGAGGCTTACGCAGGAGAATCGCATGAACCCGGGAGGCAGAGGTTTCAGTGATTCGAGATTGCACCATTGCACTCCGGCCTGGGCGACAGAGCAAGACTCCGTCTCAAGAAAAGAAAAAGAATTGCTATATTCAAGTCACCTGAAGATTAGAGCTAAAAGGACAATAATTTGTCAGAGAATGTACCACATGATAATAATATTATGGTGTGTGTATAAAATTCTTGATAACATCAAGACCTTTGTAATGACCATAAGAGCTAGATACTAAAATATAGTGGAAAAGAGTATTATTAGAGAAAACTAATTTTAATAAACTAAAAGAACAAGAAGTTGGAAGGATAATCTACATTTACTTTAGAAACTTCAGAATTTAAAAAAAAAGTCACATTGAAGAGAGCCAGAAACTAAAATCTTCTTAGCAGTACTGTATTACTCTTTACTATCTCAACAGTTTTCTCTGAAATTTGCTTACAAAAGTGATTATAATTTGTGATTTATTATTATTTTATCCAACAATAGTAATCAGACTAGAATAAAGTAAAAATATTAAGAATGGGCATACGGAACACACATCACAAATATTTTGTTGGTTAATGGAAATGCTAAGGAAATTGTGACCAGAAAGAAAAATCTATTCAAGTCAATGTGTGCTGAAAAAAATTGAGAAACATATTTTATTTTTATTTGAAAGTATGATTACTAAGAATATTTTTTCTTTGAAGTTTCAAAAACAAACAGTAACATATGTGGTAGCTAGCTGAGCACTTTTGTGTCGTATCACTTATTGTCCTGCTTTTGTGTAGTTATTGTAGACTTTGCAAATTTTTACTTGATAATCATTTGTCCCCTACCCTTTATTCTAGGCCTGGGGTGGCTAGATCCTGTCCTGGCATCTCATAGATAAGGTGGAAACCAGCCTTCCAGCCCTAGACAGGACACTATCCCATCACAGGGTACACAAATACACACACACACACAGTCACTCCTACTGGAACCATGTAGGCACACCAGTTACCCTAATGTGTACACCTTTGGGACATAGGACGAAACCATAGTACTGGAGAAAACAGAGGCAGACATGGGGGGAATGTACAAACTCCACACAGACAATGGCACTCTGGGAATCAACTTTTAATCTCATCAACATTACAATAAACAATGTCAAATAAAATCATATTATTTGAGGATCTACTCTATAGAATTAACCAAATCTTCCTTGGATAATACACATAAGCTAATCAGGATCCTGTGAGGCATAAATCTCACAAACCCAGCTTGCTCAGCATTTGTACTTTGCGTTTTAAAGATGAAAACATTTGTGGTATGCCAAGTGAATCAAGGGACATAGCAGCAGTGTCGGAACATGAATTTTACTTTTGGTAAATCTTTTGAACTCTGTAATGCTATTGCAACCTTTTGACCGAAAGCAGCTTCAAAATCATTGTCCTTAATTGAGTATTTATAAAATGTCACATATAAATTCCATTTTATTGTTTTTTAGGCATTATAAACAGCAGGAAATTTTAGCAACACAATTAACATGGGTTGTAATAAAATGTCTTTCCCTGCTGTCCAGTTTCTGCTGCTTTCTCGTCAGTAAGCACAGGGTTGAACTTGTTGCTGAACATTGGAGAAAGAAGGACTCTTTTCAGCCCATTTTTTTTCTAATAGGCTTTCCTCAAGATCTAAATTGTTACCATAAACCTTTTAATGGCCTATAAGGACTTTCAAAGATCTGATCCTCCTTACTTCTTTGATACCATCACCTGCATGATAATGTCTCTCTCTGTCTGCTCTATGGACACTAATTTCTTAAACTTACCATGACATTCCTCATATTTGTTCTCATATCACCTCTTGAGAAGGCTTCTTTGGCCACGTGATGTTTCAAAATCTCTCCAGCATTTCTTGATATCTTTTTATACTTTGTTGTTGTCTATTATTAGCAACTTACTATAAATTTGACTTATTCCTGTTGCCTGCATTAGAATATATGTTCCACGAGATAAAAGGTGTTTGTATTTTATGATCAGTAATTGCAGATTTTAGATCCATGTCTATCACATCATATGAAATACTGAATTATTAAAATATTAAATTCTCAGAAGCTAAGTTTTCAGAATCATATTCTCTTGAGAAATCTGAGAAACTTCTTAATTCTATCTTTAAATTTTTAAAAATGAAGTACCCTAAGTCCAAGGAATTGAAGAAATTATCCATGGTCAACAAAAAAGTTGAAGACAGAGAAAGTACTAAATATCAATTCCATTCTCCTCGGACGGAACTGATTGTATACCCCTTTCCTTCTTTTATTGGTAAACATTGGTAGGCTTTGGCCATTTAACAAAAATTCATTCTGGGTGCAGCTGTTGTTTCAGGTGAGAGTGGGAGCCAAAAAGAATTTTAGAATGCCTGCTGCAGAAGCATAGACAAATGTATTATCTCCCAGTGGATATAAGACAGCATATAGACTTGACTGCTACTGGTTGCTGTCTGATAACTCAGAGTAATTGCTCTGACACCTCAGATAGTACAGCACAGAGATAAAGATACTGAGTTCCTTGAGATATCAATGAGCCAGTGGATCACCAAATCTTGAATTGTGTCCTATACCTGTGCTTCTACTTATATTAACTAATTTTTTTATTAAGAAAAAAGAAAGAAATATTTTGTATATATTCTTGGCACATTTCTGCTCTCCCTCAGATTTTGGAAGTGTTGGAAACAATGGAGATTGCTGGTGGCTAATCCATAGTAGAATAAACTGGGGAAGAACATTTATTTCCAACTAAATGTGTGTGTGTGCATGCATGTGTGTGTACATGCATGTGTGTATGTTTTGATTTATTTCATTGATGTAGACTTATTAATTATTGATGTGAGATTCTTACATTACTTAACAGTAATCACATAACTCATAAGACCTTTTTAGATTTGCAGCCAAGGGCAGGAGCAGAGACTGAAATAGCAAAACCCAAGGTCTATTAGTCTGCTTTCTTGCTGCTAATAAAGGCATACCAAAGACTGGGCAATTTTCAGAAGAAAGAAATTTAATGGACTTGCAGTTCCACATGGCTGGGGAGGCTTCAAAATCATAGTGGAAGGCAAGAAGGAACAAATCACATCTTACATGGATGGCAGCAGGCAAAAGACTTGTGCAGGGAAACTCCCATTTTTAAAACCCTCCAATCTAGTGAGATTTATTCACTAACACTAGAACAGCATGGGAAGACCCACCCCCATGATTCAATTACCTCCCACCAGGCCCCTCCCACAACACATGGGAATTCAAGATTTGGGTGGGGACACAGCCAAACCATGTCACAAGGTTGTGGAAGCAATACATTTATTAAGTGTTTAACATGATTCATTGTTTTCATTTTAGTGTGTGATTACAGGCTTCATTTTCTGAACTCAGGTCCTTGTTTTGTGTGTGTGTGTGTGTGTGTGTGTGTGTGTATGTGAATTATGATTCTTTATTCTGACTGGTGCCTATGGAAGCAATAGGGAAATCTATTTACTAATTAGTTTTGTCTTTTTGCATAGAGAAAGCTTGGACTATATTTCTGGAAGGTACCCACTGTGGGATGCTAAGCAGTTCTCTGGTGTTGCCATGCAGCAACTGGGAGGAGCAGAGGGCTGCTAGAGACCCTCTGAGATTCTGCTTGTGCACATGCACTGCCTGCAGGGCATGGCATTCTCCAGCCCATAAAGCAAGACTTCTCAGGCCCTGTGGCTAGCATCCACCACACCCATATCAGCCACTAGCATTTTAAAAATGATTTTAGGTGGGCACATAAGGGCCCAGAAAAAAAGTTTTACAAATATTTTAGGAGCCTTAACCTTCATGTCATAGCTAATCAGTGAATGAAGTTACCTTTTAATCAAAGAGCCTCATCCCTGTTTTCTTGGTACTAAAAACTTTTACCAATCTGAATCCTAGTGTTGTGCTCTAAACACTAACCTCATCTATTACTCTGTCGCCAGATGGAGACTTTAAACTTGTAGGCTTCCAGCAAGGATTCTCCTGATAAGCGTGCATACCAGTACAGCTGGGCACACTTGGGAACAGCAGGCTGGCCTTCAACACCTGGCTTCAGAGGCAGGGTGTGACTCCAGGTGCTTGTGCAGGTGGTTGGTAAAATACACCTGGGTCTGGAACAGAACCTGGTTGATGATGCTCTTGGGCAGCCACCCCTTGAGGTCGATGCTGAGCAGTCACGAAAGTTTGGTTTTGGAGGGACTTCCAGTCACCAGGTGAAGCACCATGCAAGTGAGACCATGCTACCCCCGATGACACCCTTCTGGATCGGGCATGTTCCTGAAGTCTGTGGCCATGCCAGCCAGCACACAGGTGGAGCCTCGACGCTTGGCACAGCGCATGCTCACAAAGTCACGGGGCCCCACCAGGTTTCCTGCTGCCTTTGCAGTCAGCTGTAGGTAATGAATGCGTCTTTTCTGACCTTCTGCAGGACCTTGATCTCTTTGATATTGGGGTTCCACTCCCCCATTGCCTCCATGAACTCCACCAGCTCTTTGTAGAGCCTCTTCTTGGGTGACTCCACCACAACTTGCAACCGGAACATCTTGCCCACATCTAGAGCCACTTTACTCATCACTTTGTCCCCACTGTCCTGCTGGCTGTTCTTCTTCCAGCCCTCCTGTTTGCTCAGGGCTAAGGATGCCCAAGGCCTTCTGCATGGCCTTTTCCCCCTGCCAGAGATAGGTCAGTTCCTTGTCACTGTAGAGAGTCTCTCTCTTTCTTTCTTTTCTTTTTCCAGGTTCAAGAGATTCTCCTGCCTCAACCTCCCGAGTAGTTGGGATTACAGGCACGTGCCACCACGCCTGGCTAATTTTTGTATTTTTAGGGGTTTTACCATGTTGGTCAGGCTGCTCTCGAACTCCTAACCTCGTGATCCGCCCTCCTCGGCCTCCCAACCTGCTGGTATTACAGGCGTGAGCCACTGTGCCCGGCCAGAGAGTCTCTTCCAGCAGCGAACCAAGCAGAGAACTCCACCGCCCAATCTGGTTAACCCATGTGCTTGGAGTGGGGCCTCCCAGGGCCCTCCGGATCAGCTCCTGGCCGATGCTTCTCACAGCCTGTTGCCTCAGCCCCTTCATGTTGCACATGTGTCTGTAGGAGCTCCTGGGGCACAGTTTGAATGTCACTAGCAGCATTGTTTCCTGGCAGATGTGGCAGTGGTGGGGCCGCCAACGCCAGGACTGCTGTCTCTTCTCTCAAGGGTGGCTCTTTGTCCTTCCTGAGCCACTCAAGCTTCGCCTCTGAGTCCCGCAGCTGCAGCCTGGACCCGGTGTTCTGTGTATTAAATGTCCCCGACTGAAGGCTGTGCATCACGATCAGGAGATATAAACGCCATCTCTCACTGGATTCTTCCCAGCAGTGCTCAGCTCCCCGTGCAGCGCCTGCTGCCATCCATCCAGCGCATACTTTCTCCCTCCAGGGATGCTTGCAGTGCGGCCTCCCCTCGGAGGCTGTCCTCTGTGCCCCTCCTCACTCTACTCTTTAATTAGAATCCAGTATTTTGGCCAGGCTTGGTGGCTCAGGCCCTTCTTATAGACTCATTGAATATTGAAATCGGCAGGACATCCCTTTTTGCCAATTTATTGTCCTCATTTACTGCTTCTCTCTGGTGTTTCCTCTCCTTTTGGAGTCACCAAAATTTGATAAGAGAAACTTTGACTTCCATTTCTGATCCCATGTGATCTTTCCAGTGAGTCTAATCCTAGGATGTGATTTGTGTATCTGTTACCCTCTCACTCACGTGCTCCCTACTAAGATAACCTGAAGCATAACTGAGTTGTCCATTCTATGACTTAGCAAAATGTATTGTTTTATTCCTCTAAAGAAATTTCTCAAGGAGTTAATTATAATGTAAAGCCATTTACTCATTCTGGCAATGTGCAAATTCAGAAATATATATAAAATGTACAACAACCCAAATTAATCTTAATTCACACATTATGTTGTTAAAATCAAGGTAGATATGAATTTCTATAATCTTCATATGTAAAGCTTAATATCTTTAAGAAGTATTTAGGTAATATTGCAGTTTTAATTTGTGTCTATGTAGTTTGGTCCCTTTTGCTCCATTTTAATTTTTTTCCACTCTTTGTATTACTCCCTTGTTTTCATTTGTTTTGCTAATATTTCCTCTTTATTATTATTTTGATATTTACAGAATAGTTGCAAAATTGTATTGTAAGTTCTTACCATTTACTCATATTTCTCTAAGGTTTACATTGTAGGCAGCTATGAAACACTTATCACAACTTAGAAATTCACATTGGTATGATCCCGTAAATCAAATTGCAGCCTTTATTCTGATTTTATCAGTTTTTCCATTAATATCCTTTTTTTCTATTTCAGTATTTAATCTATGATACCATATACCATATTGCATTTTTTTCTGGTGTTCTCCAGTTGTGAGTTCTCACTCTTTGTTTATTTATTTACTTTTGTAAGCTTGACACTTTTGAATTATACTGATCAAACATTTTGTTGAATATCCTTCAGTTTCGGTTTTTGCTGTTTTCTCATGATTAACTGGAATGAATCAATTTTCACACAAAAAAAATACCACAGAAGTAAAATGCACTTCTCATCACATCATGCCTAACCCTCTTTAAATCATTACTTTTCTTCTGTTTCACTCTCACAGCTCTGATTTCTGAGCTTTCTCTTATTACAAGAATATAATCGTTTTCCACCTTAAATGGGTTTGTTTTCTATGAAAAAGATCTGTACGTGGAATTAAAATATTCTGCTATTTAGCATCATGATGCTTAATTGACCACCATGCTTTGAGATGATTTATTTATTTTGTTTGTTTGTTTTTTGAGACAGAATCTTGTTCTGTCGCCCAGGATGGAGTGCAGTGGCGTGATCTTGGCTCACTGCAACCTCCGCCTCCTTGATTCAATAAATTATCCTGTCTCAGCCTCCTAAGTAGCTGGGATTACAGGCGCCCGCCACCAGGTCCAGCTAATTTTTGTATTTTTAGTAAAGACGAGGTTTCACCATGTTGGTCACGCTGGTCTGAACCCCTGACCTAGTGATCCACCCACCTCGGCCTCCCAACTTGTTGGGATTACAGGAGTGAGCCCCCTCGCCTGGTCTGAGATGATTTCCTACTGTATTTTTGAAGGATGCATGCTAATCACCGATATAATGTATCTAAGATCTAGTTTCTTTGTTCCCCCATGACAGAAAACTGCAGATTTTGTATAAAAATCTCAAAAAGAGAATCAAGCTTAATTAGGAAGCCAAATGATTGACACATATTGGTAAATTCCCTTCACAGCCTAGACAATTCTTAGTTAATATAAAAGTTTTATAATAAAAACAGACTTAATGCCACCATATTTTAATAATTACTTTTCAAAAATGTAGTGCTAAATAAAAAATTCTATTATCAAGGGGATAAATTACAAAAGGGCTATGATTCTAGTTTTAAAAGATTCCTCTAAAAGTTATTTTTAATATTAAGAAATATTGAAGGTGATTGAAAGTTAAGAATATTTCTCATTAAGTTAAATTGGATATAATGGGGAACCACTTATTCATTTATACTTACACCTCTTTTCCTCTCATTTTTTTTAAGCTCTTAAACTTTTTTTTTGTTTTTTGGGTTATAGGAAGGGCATTCTGAAAAGTATTAGGATTAATAAAGATGGCTGACTAGAAACAGCTGGGATACATCTCTTCCACAAAGAGGAACAAAAATACTGAGTAAATCTTCACACATCCAACAGATCTTTTGAGAGAAAACTCTGAAATTTAATACAGAGGCAACAGAAGACACTTTGATTGAAGAGGGAGGGAGGGGACTTCCTGCTCAACATCACTGGGTGCCAAGACTGACCCACAGACCTAAATCAAACCCAAGGAAGGGATGAGTAAAGGAACCCCATGGCATCACATTCCTACTCTGGGCCACTGAGATCCTAGCTAAAGGAGTTCCCACAACCCCCACAAACCTTTGGACTGTCTAGGAGCTGCTGAAGAACATGCACAGGCACTGCCTAAACTCACAGGGAACCCAAAAGATTTCAGTGTGTTGGGCAACCACAGTAAAACGTGAGTCAGCGCCCACTTCTCAAGTTTCTGTATCTTGCCCTAAACAACTATAGCTCATGTTATCTGCTGGACCAGGAGAGAGAGGGGCCTGTGCATACTCAGGTGCCCAAGACAGGCCACAACACCATTGCTCTGGGACTGAAGTGCATCTGAACCACAAACTCCCATGGCTGCTGGTACCTCCAATTACTGTCTACCTGGATTTTCTTGCAGGGGCAGCTCACAGTGTAGGCTTCATTGCCCCACCTGAGTGGTTTGCTGGGCAGCCTGGAAGCAGTTCACTTCTCCACTACAGATAGTGCTTGACCCCTGAAGGCCAAAGAACAAGTCCAGTGGCCTAGTCCCAGTTCCCTAGTAGTCAGGCACACTACCTAGGGGTATAGAGATGAGAATTGTGGTCTGATCTCATGCTGGAGAGGGGCCCCCTGTGTTAGAACACAGAGGAGAACAGGACAAATGCTTACATGATGGCGTGAGAGCTGTGTGCTCCTTGTTTCATGAAACCAGACTGCCAAGAGTGAGGCCTGATAGTCTCAGTTTCTTCTACAAGGAGTCTCGCCATCTGTAACACCTTGGACAGCTTAGTGATCTGGTTTTGAATGCTCGAGATGAGCTTAACTGCTCAGGTCTGTTGTTCAGGCTGGACATTGAAGGGAGGTCCCAGGGGATCAGGGGAGTAGTAAATGGGGAGCCCCCATGGCCTTTGGCTAGGCTGAAAGCCCCAGACTACCCCCTCTTTCCCTGATTAGGAACTGTGGTAAGAGGATATGCCTCCCCCATTACCTAGAGGGTTGCCCAAGTTACCTGAGAGCTGCCTCTACAACCTCACCGAGGTCAGTACTTGCACCCAACACAACCCCATCTATTCCTGCCATCTTGGTGGGAGAACACTGTGCAATAATATTGAACCCCATTCCCACCCATTGCCAGCGACACCCTGGTACTTCCCCTCATCAACTAAAGCCACGTAAAATTCCACTGCCATCACCACATATGCTTGTCACTTACAAGTGCCAAATACTAATCAGGAGGTCAAACTGCATGGCCCATTACAAATTCTGCTGACATCAGTGTACAATGCTTAGCTGGCTCTTACCCACAAGCACCACCTACTAGCGTATGGTGTGGAATGTACAACCCAATACAATTATTGCTAATGAAAGTATACAGTACTGGGGAACAAAATAAGCCTTTCAAGCCTCCACCTTCCCATATCTGTTGAAGTCAGTGAGCCTCACCTCACACAGAGCTTATTGTAGACTGCTACCACAATATACAAAAACAGGCAAGGAAACAAAAGACTAGCATTTGAGAAATACATTGAATTAAGGCTATCCATTAACACAAAAGTTTTATACAGAGAGTTGACCATGTAAAAACATATGGGAGCAAAGCCAAAGGGCCATGTCCAACATACACAATAGTCACACCCTCAAATGAGGAAAAAGAGCCCACCCAAACAAAAGAAAATTGAAAAATAAGAGGTAATCGCTTCTACAGATAAAAAACAGTCAGCACAAGAACTCAGGTACTACGATGAAGCAATGTAATAACACATCCGAAGGTCACAATAGTTTTCTAGTAAGGGATTTTAACCAAAATGAAAATTTGAAATGATAAAAGATTTAAGATACATATAGTAAGGAAGTTTAATGAGATCCAATAGAAAGTTGAAAGCCAACAAAAAGAAACCAGAAAAACAATTTAGGAGATGAAAGAAGAGATAGATATATTTTTTAGAAAAACAAACTAAACCTCTGGAAATAAAAAAAAAATCACTGAAGAAATTTCAAAATGCTGCTGAAAGCTTTAACAATAAACTAGACCAGGCAGAATAAAGACTATGAGAGGCTGAAAACCAGTCTTTCGAATTAATTAAGTCAATTAAAAACAAAGAAAAAAAACTTTAAAAAACGAGCACAGCTTTCAAATATATGGGATTAAGGAAAACAACCAAACCTACAACTTGTAGGCATTCCTAAGGGAAAAAAGGAAAAGTTATAAGTGTGGAACGTATATTTTGAGGAAATATTTTTTTTTTTAATTTATCAAGCTTGCTAGAGACATATATGCCCAGATACACAAAATTTAGAGAGCACCTAGAAGATACTACGTAAGGTAAACATCACCAAGGAATATAGTCATTAGACTATTTAAGGTCAATGTGGAACTCTATGTCTTAAAGGCAGCTAGAGAGAAGTTTCAAATCACCTATAAATAATATTCCATTAGACTAACAACTGACTTCTCAGCTGAAACTTTCCAAGCCAGAAGAGATTGGGACCTATTTTTACCTTTCTTTAAAAAAATGCCAGCCAAAAGAATTTTATATTCTGCCCAACTAAGTTTCATAAATAAAGGAGAAATTAAATATTTCCTAGACAAGCAAACACTGAGGACATTTGTCACTACTAGACTAGTAGTACACAGATTGCTCAAAAGAGATCTAAACATGGATATGAAAGTAGAATACTCACCTTCATAACATCACACGTAAGAAGAAAACTTACAAATCCTGTAAAGCAATTACACAATTGAGACTCCAAGGAACCTAGCTAGCAAACTATGACAGGAACAAAAGCTTATATATAAATACTAACTTTGAACATAAATGGCATAAATTCTCCATTGAAAGGTATAGACTGGCAAATTAAATTGAAAAAAAAAAGACTCAACTATCTGCTGCCTCTCTAATGGCCAAAGACATGTACAGACTCGAAGTAAAGAGATGGTAAACAATATATCACACAAATGAAAAGCAAAAGCGAGCAAGAGCAGCCGTTCTTATATCAGATAAAATATTAAAGCACCAACAGTAAAAAAAAGACAAAGAAGGGCATTATATCATTAAAAAGGGGTTCAATAAAACCAGAAACTTTAACTATCCTAAATATAAATGAACCCAACACAATAGGATCCAAGTTCGTAAAACAAGTACTATCTGACATAAGAAAAGAGACTGATGGTAATACAATAATAGAGGGGTTGTCAACATCTCATTGACAACACTAAAAACATCATTGAGGCAGAAAGTCGACATAGAAATCCTGGACTTAAACTGAACTCTAGACCAAATGGAACTATTAGACACTTACAGAACATTCTACCCAATAGTCACAATATTCCTGTTGAGCATAAGTGTGAAAATCCTCAAGAAAGTAGCAGGAAACTGAATCCAACAGCACTTTAAAAAGGCAAATCACTGAAGTGGATTTTATTCCAGAGATTCAAGGATGATTTAACATTTGCAAATTAATAAACATGATTCACCACATAGACAATTAAAAACAAAAAAAATTATATGATCACCTCAATATATGCAGGAAAGGCTTTTGATAAAATCCAACATCCCTTATTGATAAAAGCCCTCAACAAACTAGTCATTGAAGAAGCATACCTCAAGATATTAAAAGTCATATATGACAAACACACAGTGAGCATCACACCACTTGGGAAAATGTCGAAAACATTACGCATAAGAACTGGAACAGGACAAAGAGAAATTGCACACTTTATACAGCAAATAACAATATGAACAACAGTATACTTGTTAACCATTTTAAATTTTACAAAGAAAGGTTGCTTTTTTGCTTGTTTTGTTGCAATGGTTGTTGTTAATATTTATATTATAGGTTTTTTTTTACTTTTTTCATTTTTTGTTATTTATTGTACTCTAAGTTTTGGTGTCATTATCAAATACAAATTAGTAGTTATCAGCATGGTCAATGAAAACCCATAATTTACATTAATGGGAATATCTTAATATTGCATATCAAATGGTTGCCAAATGTTCCTAAATCATTACACTTTAATACAACACTTTTCTTCATTTCCTCAGTGGAATACAAACTAATAGTAGGATAGTGAAAAGTAGTACTAATTAATCCAAGATCTTATGTCAGGCAACATGAAAATGAAAGTATGAGTGGCTTATTTGAATAAATTATTAAAAATAAGACTACACATGATTTTAGCTAGCATATAATTATTTAGGCAGTCTATTCAGGAAGTCTTTCACAGTTCATTGAACAGTTAAAATGAAAACAAAACAAAACTTTGGGAAATATATCTGTCTGTTTCTACACAGAGTCACTTTATTCCAGGTATATACCTAATAAAAGCAAATATATCTATGTGTAAAAATATATATAAATGTATATAAATATATATACATATATATTTATCCCACATCAAATAGTGTATTCTAAATACCATAAAAATATAATGGACCAACTTAATTTTAAAGAAATTTGTTCGCTTTCTTTTGAAAATAAAATCATAAGTAACTATCACTGAAATAATAACACTTATATCAACATGAATATTATTAGCAGTTTTACTTCAGTCCATAGGATCAATTTATTTGACTCTTTTCAACATTTACTAAATTTACATTTACAACGTTTACTAATTGTACTAAATTTATTTTGGGATCCTTAGAAGACTCAATAATGAAAGTAAACACAATTATCTAACAAAACTATTCAATGCTCTTAAATGCTTATTGTATTTCTCCATCTCTCTGTATAAAATTTCTTGATTAATTGCTGAAATTGTGTTTTGCTTTCTCTCAGAGATAGAACATAACCATTGTTAGAAAGAAATTCTTATATTGCTTAGTTTTATATCTTAGCCGAACATAGAATTCTATTTTATCAAATATTTAATACTGTACAATAGACTTTATAATTGATTGATATTATAACAGAAATAAACGCTGGCATACTAATAAAAAATTAGCAGAACAGTAAACCAGTAGAACTCAATAAAACTAAATGATGCCACATTAGTGAAATTACAGTGGCAAGTTCCTTTCTGTAACCAAGTACTTGTAATACAGAATATATAAAATCTAAATGTTAGGTACTTGACTTTGCCATTGTTATTTTTGTCTGAGCATGAGAAACAAGAGATACCTTTGGCAAATGTAATTAATATGTCCCTTGGTTGTTTCAGTTCTATTTACTCATTGGTGTCTAGGGAAACAGTAATTTTTGTGTGTATAATCTTTAAGTCTTTAAATAATTTAGCATAGTAAACTATAATGTATATGATTTAGATTAAACTAAATGAAGACACTCTTTTGTAGTCACATATTGGAAAAGATTAAATGCTTTTTTTTTAGTCATCACTTGGATACTTCTTAAACTAGAAAACCTGGGCTCATTATAGTTGAAGATAATCATTCTCTGTTTGATATGGAAAATAAAAGTTTTCTCCATAAATATGTAGGATATAGAAAAACTCTCAGGAGCATTTTAAAAACAGAAGAATCTTAAACATTTTAGGAGATTTGGACCATGAAAAAAAGTCCTTAAAATCCTTCCTTCCTGTATTTGTTTCTGCAATGTATTATTTCTCAACTGCTGCCCTTGCTAATTCTACTACACTGCTTATAGCACATGTCGTTTTCAGACAAATGACTCTTTCTTTTGGCCAATATTACAGTGAATAATATTCACAACTGCTTTTCATTTTTAAGTGCCTTACTATTATAAATCAATCTTCTCAGCAACCAGGAGAGTATAATTAACATTATCTCCATTTTACAGACAGGGAAACTACAGGAAAAAAAAAAAAAAAAAAGGCTGAGCGCTGATGCCAAGGCACAAGGTACAGAAAAACATTAGAAAGGCAGAGTTTTTCCAGGATATTTAAAGAGTATTCAATTTCCTAACACATCGGAATGTTCTGAGTGGCAAGGAACTGGTTCTGGCAAGGTCATATAGGCATTTCTGATGTATCCGTACAAGAATATGTATCATATATTAATATATAGCAAACATAGACTACATATTCTTATATGCACCTTCATGTATGCCTCCAGAAAATCTTCCGTAATTGGACTCTGAATATTTATTCAATCTATCTTTGGGCACACAAATATTTTATGACAAATTAATGCATACCAGTATTGAGTGCTACATGATGTGCATATTTTCTGTTTTTCATATTGTTCTATGTAGTTATGCATCTTCTTTTACACTCCTTGACTTTTTAGGGAAAAAGCTTTCTTCCATTATATTATTCTGGTGCAGTCTACGTAGGAGAATAGACCTTAACACTGGGCACTCATAATAGATAAAGGTTGGAGATGGCCACTACAATGTAATAACTTGGTATTGAATGGAATGAAAAGCAAGGTGTCGATGCAGGTTAAAGAATCTTTGCATGTATCATATAGCTTTGCTGTTCCTTGTGTTCCTCATGTATGAATCCAAAGGAAAAGAATAGAGCTCTGGTGACCCAATGTGTGAGACAACAAAATGATATTAGCTTATGAGGAATGTGGCATAAAAAACATGAAACATTTGGTGTGTCTGCTAGCTCAACACAAATACTACCTGATCAGAAAGACATTCATCTTTCTCATTCTATTCAATTCTAGAAACTCCTTAAAGTATTGCCTAGTAAAACAAGTTACGATGTTGGTCCAAAAACATCTCCCTTACACTTTATTCTCCCTAGGAGATACATTCTATTTCAAGTGAAGAAACTTGTATATGAACTCTTTTGAAGACGGTGCTTTTATTTCTCTTTTACACTAATTTATCTCCAATTAACAGATATTCTAAGGGTTCCATCCAATTATAAAAGTGTAGAATATCCTGAAATTCTCTAGAGCAAAAGACAGACATCGACTAACCAAGGGTTAAATCTAGCCCACAGAATATATTTGTATGAACCAAGAACAAATTTTTGTGTATACTTTAGGGTGTAATAACAAAAAATATGTGACAGAGACTATATATTGCTTCCAAAGCTATTATATCTTTGAGAATGAAGCCTATCTGGCCCCTTATAAAAAAGTTTGTCAGCCTGCCAATTAAACCATCTCATCAAGTACAGTGTACTTCAAAATCATATTCTATGATGTGACTTTCATGGAGACCATAATTCTGCCTGCCAAGTTTCCTGCAGTAGACTTAAAATTCACTGGGCTGTGGGTTTGAGGATATGAGCCAGCCATTACCCAAGAACATAGATTCATGTAATGTTGAAACCATTAATGACATTTGCTTAAACTCTATCTTTTCTAGTTAAATAGCTGAAACTGGATGAGGTGAAGTGGCTTGCCCTGAATCACATAATATCTTTCAGCAGAGTCAGATCATGCTGGTTCTCTTGATGCTTAGTTCAGCAATATTTTGTGCTTTGGGCCACTAGGATGTAAGCAATCAAGGACAGAGACTTAAATTGTCCTTTTCACTATAAGCAGATCTCAAAAAATTGCCATTTCCCCATAAGTGCTATATAAACATTTGTTAAATTCATGAATGGAGAATGAAATACTTTGACACTCAAGGAAATGGACAGCAAGCCGCAGATGGAAGTAAAGCAATATGCCAATGTTTTAGTGGTTTCCATAGGACCAAATATGGTGATAATTCTTGCCATTCTTATTCACAGGGACATCTATAGTTAAGCTGAGGGTATTAGACAGAAATCTCAATAAGGTAGTTTGTATATTTCTGGATATGAGATGAGATGAGAATCTGATGTAGCACATGCCAATCCATATAGTTATTTAATCCTTTTTATACTTTAGTCTAATTCAGAGGTTTGCAAATTGGCCCACAAGCCAAATGGAGCCCATACCCTTTTGTAAGAAATAAATTATTATTGAGAGTCAATTATGTTGATTCAATTACTTATTGTCTACAGCTACTTTAGCATTGCAGTGGCAGACTGTATACTTATAACAGATATTATAATAAATTACCTGAAAAGCATAAAATATTTGTTACCTGGCCTTTACACACACACAAAAAATCAATAAGAATAAATCAAAAACCAATCAACCTGGTTAACTGCAAGTGGTAGAGAATGGGGTGAAAGAGATATGAAGGAAATGAGGGCCATGTGCAGTGGCTCACATCTGTAATCCCAGCACTTTGGGTGGCCGAGGCAGGCTAATCACCTGAGGTCAGCAGTTTGAGGATAGCCTGGCCAATATTGTGAAGCTCCATCTCTACTAAAAGTACAAAAATTAGCCGGGTGAGCACCTGTCATCCCAGTTACTCAGAAGGCTGAGGCAGGAGAAATGCTTGAACCCCGGAGGCAGAGGTTGCAGTGAGCCGAGATTGTGCCACTGCACTCCAGCACATCTCAAAAAAAAAAAAAAAAAAAAAAAAAAAAAAAGAAATGACACTTCTTTGAGAATATCATTTTGTATATTGCTCTTCATATTAAAAAACAGTTAATTTTAAATAATTATAGGGGAGACCAAAAAATGTAAAAATAAAAATAAGTTGAAACAAATGGGCCTAACTTTTACCAGTGAACACTAAGACCCCACTGATGAAAGAAGAAAAGAGAGAAAGAAACAGAAAGTAAAATCCAAATACAAAGTCAACCATATTCCTTTAATTTGGGGCAGGGTGAAATACCTGACAACTGGAAGTAAGCCCTGAATTCTTTTTCAGTAGTTTTGTGTATATTTTTATAGATTAAGTTATATTGTAATTATTTTGTATATATTACAAGATTGAGAAAGTAAGTAAATGTGCTAATCTTGTTGGGAGTCAGGGCTCTCAGTTTGGAAAAACAGAGTTACAGATATGGATAAGAAAAGGACAAGAAAAACCCGGATTAGAATTGGAGTGCTTGATAGTAACTTGAGATTTCTAAAGTATGTATTTGTGAAAGTATATATATTTATACACACACATAGTCAACAGTCATTATTCACAGAAGGCATGTTACATAAAGTTGTCATACTCAATTTCCAATTTCCTAGATGGAAAGCATGGTTAGGTTTCTCCGAGTCTGTAGTCTCAATAGTTCTATCAATAGATCAATACATAAACTAGTTTTATATGTGTTTCTATTTAAATATACATTATTAGCCATATAATGTTGATTGATTAACTTTGAACTTGTGGTCAATAGCACTCTAAGCTTATTCTGTATAGACAAACACTAGACATTGCTTCAGCACTACCCTTGTGGGCTGTTTCAAACAGTGAAATCAAACAGTGAAATCAACAACAAAAGGCACAAAAAAAAAATAAATAAAAAGTGACACTACATAGACCCTCAGACAGTTGTTTACAGTATGAGCTCTGAAACAAGAAGGCAGGGTGAAACCTTGTTTGACCTCACTTGGGAACCTGTGTGTCAGTAACTCAAAATGCTTGTCTCTCTGCTGCTCTGTGAATTTCTGCAAATGAGGGCAATATTAACGTGAGTATTGACTTTGGGGTTACAGATACATTTTGGTGAGTAAACAAAACACGCAAACATGAAATCCATAAATAATGAGAATTGACTGTTTACGTGCATGTGTATGCATCTCTATATGTTTGTATATATGTATGTATGCGTATGTATGGATGACTAGACACACATATATTTTTGAGCTGTGTGGACTAAAAAGGCCTAGAAGAAAGAACTAATAGTAAACTAACATCCAATTTTTATTTTTATTTTTATTTTTACTTATTTATTTTTTTGGGACGGAGTCTCGCTCTGTCACCCAGGCTGGAGTGCAGGGGCACTATCTCGGCTCACTGTAAGCTCCGTCTCCCGGGTTCAGGCCATTCTCCTGCCTCAGCCTCCCGAGTAGCTGGGACTACAGGCGCCTGCCACCGCGCCCAGCTAATTTTTTGTATTTTTAGTAGAGATGGGGTTTCACCGTGTTAGCCAGGATGGTCTCTATCTCGTCATCTCGTGATCTGCCCACCTCGGCTTCCCAAAGTGTTGGGATTACAGGCCTGAGCCACGGTGCCCAGCCACAAATTTGTGTTTCTAATAAGCATTCCTCATTAAATACACCAAAGCTCCTGTGAGAAATGACTGAGTTCAGGGTGGGACATAAAGGTAAGCCTGGAACAGTTGGTTATGCCAGGATATAAAGATGTGCTCAATAAAATAATACAGCATGTCATAAGCACAGCTGTATTATTTTACAGGGCCAGCTAGAGCAACTTACTCTGGCCACTTCTGGGACAATCTGAGCATTAAAACAAACAATGTTTTGTATCAAGGTAGTTACCAAAAATGTTTGCAGAAATGAAAATATAACTCTTCTCATTACATGTTTATTTTAGCAAGTTTAGCTTTTTAACAAAAACTATGAAAAATTTATTTATTTGAACATGTAGTAAGTTTATTATTGATACTTTAAAATAAATTAATACATATATATATTTTATCAATTTCTGAATAATTATACTTCTGGAGAAAATTGATAGACCTTATTCATATAAACAAAAATTCTTTGAAGTCCATAGTGTTTTTTAAAGTGGAAAAGATCCTGCATTTAAAAAAAAAATGAGAGCTGCTAGTTTTGGTCATAGAAAACAATTGGTAAATGCTATTGGTATTATTATTATAGTTGCAAGATGTGAAGGGCTTTACCAATTGTTTCTCAGAGTGAAGATATAAGTTGTTCTTTCAGAGAACAGTTTATTCTTCATCTCAGCTGTTCGTAAAAGATGAGCAAGTAGAAAAAAGATATGAAGAATTTTCTTGAAGGAAGAGCAAAAAAGGATATATGTTTGATATATTTGAAATAATTTGGCATTTATCTAATAATTTTAAGTACTATAACTTTTTGCTGCCTAGGTGGGATTTTTTTTTTTTTTGCTTTAATAGGGACTATAAGAAGTGAGGTATATATTCCTTCTAATAGTAATTTTAATAAGAAAAATTACTTATTTAAAAATAGGAGGTCCTAATGTAAAAGAAAAATATGAAGCCTGAATTTCCACTTAGAAAGTTCCAATGCACATTAACTTCTCGAGTTGGGAAATAATCCAGTAAAGAAATGTGTTCTACTTTGTTTACTTGCATTAATCACTCATTTAACCCATAAAGGGGTATTTTGACACCAACTTCTTTTAATGTTTTGGGAATACAAATGCATGATATTATAGCATGCATGTTCTTATTGTATAGTAAGTGAGAAGTAATTTTTTAAATTTTAGCCATGGAATAATATGATTCATTTTGCATTTATAAATATCTGTCTACTACCAATAAATGCACTGGATTTGAAACATCATATCTAGAGGTGGTGTCTCGTAAGCTAAAACAATGACAGTTGAGATAGAGAAAGAGACAGCATGATAAAGAAGATGGAACATATCTAAGGATTTTTAAGGCAGTAGATATGTTGAGCTCCTGACACCAACTGGATGGAAGGATGTGAATGAAAGGGAAATAAGATTGATCAGATTTATATTGGGAATAAGACAAATTGTATAATTCACCAAAATAGGGAAGCCAAAGTAGAGTGAGGGAAAAAAGCTGTTTAGACATATTCATTTGAGATACAAGTAAACAAAAAAGTTGGAAGTTTAAAGTTCTCTTTGAAACTAAGCTCAGAAACATCAAATTAAGGAAAAAAAATAACTCGTGGAAAATGCATGCAGTATGAAAACATATGTAAATGTTTACTATAGAATATTAATATACATTGCTTAAAGATACTTGTGGAGTAGAGTGGAGAGTAGGAACAGCAATAAGTAATCAAATAGTGGTTGTGATTGGTGGGAAGAAAGACATGATTGGAAAGAATACAGGAAGGGTCAAAGACATTTATAACATTTCACATTTTAGGTTGATAGAGACTTGGTGCTTAATACATATATACACACATGCACGCACATACGCATCCATATATATGAGCATATATTTATTTTTTGTAACTCTGAAAAAAACAAAATCAGAAACTAAAAACTAAGTGGGAACTCAAGAATAAGACTGCTTCTGTGGGATCTTCATGCTATATTTAACAGATTTGCAACCTTGAGAAATGCACATAATCACTCTAGGCATTGAGTTTCTTACTTTTAACATGGAGAAAACAGTAGAAAATACTTAATTGGCTTGCGGTGGGTGTTTGTAGAGTCACTGTGTGTCAGATACTGAGATCGGTATCCAGCATATTAAGTAAAGCGAACTCTTTGTTTAATGAAAAAAGAAGTCCGATGGGAAGTAAGATGTTTGATGATGAATGTGATTTACTTACTTGGGGAAACGAGAGCTCAGACTGTAAGTAAAGGGATATGAAATGTATTAAAATTACTTTCCCACACCAAATATATATTCAGTGATTAAGATGACCACCAAATGTGAAATGATCAATCAAATAGTCTATTGTCAATAAACTAAAATCTTTTTAACAGTGTTCAGCCCTTGATTGAGATTCAGGGATTTTTGGTGCCATATTCTGTATAGAAAAAAATGCATATGTGTCATAGGAAAATGTTCAGAATCTAAATCAATGATCCAAAAAAAACTTCATGTACTCAAATTATTTTCATCTAAGTATTTGCTTAGGTGTATCACCACTCTACATTATTTTTAGTATAGCATCTATCATATTCTAACACAATTATGATAGATGCTATACTAAAAATAGTATAAAGTGGTAATACAGAGACGGATGACCATCTGGTTCCTGTGAGTCTTAAGAATGGAAATCATACTAGCATTGAGATCTGCAGTTCTTCCATACAACACTATTTAAGAAAAAACACTCAAGAGAAAATAAATGAGATCTGCAAATTTTATTTAAAGAAATGTCATTAGTTTGTTAGGGTTGGAGTATAATGTACAGATCAGGCATTGGAAGAAGTCTGTAATGTAGATTGGGGTCTGATTATGATGTGCCATCCACTAATTACTATCAATTCTCCATCTAGATTTCTTTAAATCTCTTTTACCTTGGAAAGAAGGTGCTAAACCAATTGGTTTATGATTCACTCACTCTGGGAAATCCTGAGGTAAAAGAACAAAAGCAGGTGACCTAATCTACTTTCATGTCAACTAGCCTTCCAGGTAAATAAGCTAAAGATATTTCTTAGGATGAAGAGAGTCTATCTAATGAATGACCTCAGATAAAATGCCATTCATGGTAAATTAACCCATAGTCAATACAGTGTAGCTTCCTGATGGATATCACATAAGCTACTCGCCTTTCTGGGGTATAACATTAGATTTTTTGTCATTTAGATATATATTTTACTATGTAAGGTAATTCTGTAAACCTCACTTAAATACCTATTATTCTAGACCAGAGATGCATGCCTTATAGGTATCAAAGGGAGCTGTTTACAATATCCCAGACTTCTCTCCTCTTGGTTGAGGCCTCTTGATGTTCTATATCACTAACATAACTACTAAAGCTTTAAACTGGGTAAGATCTTTCATTAGTGTGCATCTAATTGACAACTGATCCTGTGTGTTATTCACAGTGATTCTCAGCACCAACCCCACAAGTTCAGCACCCCTGCCTACAGGGAGGACAAACACTGTGGTATACTTTATGCTGCAGAGTTCCATGTGATCAGGCTGTGATGAAGGTTTTTGATTGAAATTGCATCCTGGGCTGGGCGCAGTGGCTCATGCATATAATCCCAGCACTTTGGGAGGCTGATGCGGGTGTATCATGAGGTCAAGAGATCGAGACCATCCTGGCCAACATGGTGAAACCCCGTCTCTACTAAAAACACAAAAATTAGCTGGACATGGTGGCACACCTGTAGTCTCATCTACTCGGGAGGCTGAGGCAAGAGAATCGCTTAAACCCGGGAGGTGGAGGTTGCAGTTAGCCGAGATCACACCACTGGACTCCAGTCTGGCAACAAAGCCAGACTCCATCTCAAAAAAAAAAAAAGAAATTGCATCCTCACTTGACTTCTCTTTCTCTGCTTTGCTTCTTCCATTGCCCCATCAATTTCTTTTGATACTACTTTCTCACCAAGTTACTTGCACATGAATCTTTGTCTCAGCATCTGTTTCTCAAATACTTGACTGTATACAGTGAGATACTTGGACTTTAATATAACTTTAATACATACAAATGTTGAAACCACTGAAGGGTGTGGAATAGAAAAATAATGACTGACAAAAAGGAGCAGAACTGAGCTGATACTCTTCATCAAAGAAAAAAATTCCTCCTTCCACCTTATTACTCACTTGTTTTCTGTTTTTTCAGTTCTTCACTTTACTCATTGCAATTTTTCTGAAGTTCAATGCTATAAATACTGAATTTAAAGGACAATTCAGTTCTCATAAAAAGCAGCACTTTAAATCTGTTGGAGCCAAACAAGTAAGCTATGTTATAAGCAGTAAACATTTTTTCTAGGTAGCATTGTGCAAATGCCAATATATAAATGAAATTTTAAATCTTTTAAGTAACCAATTGGAAAAGCAATCTTGCTTAGGAAAGTGTGAAGAGTATACAACCAATAAAGTGCAATAAGGATTGTTAAGACATTGGTTCATTGCTCTGAACACTAAAGAGACATTTCAGACTGAATCCATTCAGAATAACTTCCCAATTCAAATTGACCCAATATCTCTTCATTATTTCTGATTAAATGACAATGGTAGACATAAAGAAGGAAATAAGAGGAATAGGCATGAACAAAAAAGTTTCGGAATTAATTCTGTATTAAGAAATTTTAAAATCTGATGTTTATTTATAACAAGTAAAATTAGACTATAAAATTCATTTCAATCCAAGTTATAAAAACTGATTAACTCTTCCCTATAAAGTAGATCAATAACAGCACTTTAAATATTAGATAATAAATGTTTCACTAGAGTATTCTGGGAAAAAATAAATTT
This sequence comes from Colobus angolensis palliatus, assembly GCF_000951035.1. Taxonomy (NCBI): domain Eukaryota; kingdom Metazoa; phylum Chordata; class Mammalia; order Primates; family Cercopithecidae; genus Colobus; species Colobus angolensis. The sequence goes on from NW_012116977.1 coordinate 1,287,131, forward strand.
TTATATAATAACAATTGTTTAATGTCATAAGTTAATGAAATTAACTCTTATATTTCTATGATTAGAACTGACAAAAGGATATTTAGTTACATTTCTGTAAAGACTGTGAATTTTAAAGCACAACAAAAGTGTCCATCTGAAATAATAAAGAGGGAATTAAGTAAAACCCTTTGAATAAAATAAAATTTTCTTATATAAGCAAAAGCAATGAGGCTTATTGTTTAAGGGCATGGAAGCTAAATTCATTCTGCTCAGGTTTAAATCTCACCTCTGATATTTATTAGAAGTATAATTTGGGGCAAGACACTTTAATATCCTGTCATTTTTCCATTCTAAATTAAAGATAATAATAGTATTTATAACACAGTGTTGTTGGGAATAATATGTATAAAGCATTTAGAATCTTGTGAGTATTATATGTAAAGCACTTAAAATGAGGCTGTTATAAGCACCATATAAATGTTATATTCTGTTATTATTAATGTTTATGCCTTAATAATAACCAAGGAATAAAACAAGTGCAAAACAGTACTTGTAGAATGTTACATTAAAAAATGTTTAAATAACATATAGGCAAAATAGGTGAATACTTAATTTAAGAAACTAAAAGTATCAGACCTTAAATGCTGGCTTCCCATTAAGCAAATAAATGCACTTGTAAATATCTGAATTTTCTTCCTTGGATCTGTTTTCTTTTTTACCACTGGCATTTCTAAATGCTTATGCAGAAATATTACTTTCAATTTTTCATGGGATAATATGTCTACTTAGCAAATGAATTCATTAATATGTATGAGAAGTACAAAAATTAAAGCATTTAATGTCTATTAATACAATAATTAAACAGAAATAATTGAATTTCTATTATGTATCAGACATTAGAATGTTCAGAGGTATTAGGAAAATGAATATAATAAACTCCCTTCTATAAGGCAAGCTCACAGTCTATTAGAGGAAAGAGATACTTCATAGTTTCTGTATATTCTGTGAAGTTTATGATAGTGATTTCTGCAAATTGCAAGAAAACACAGAGTTGAGGCTGTCTACCTGGCCTGTGAAACCAAGTAGGGCTTTCCAGACTGAAAATTATTACACTTAATTTGAATTAAGATATTCATATTAAGTGTTATTTTCTACTCTAATATTTGATTATACAATATTTAAGATCGTCATAAACTACACTCATCATGCGTGTTGTAGGTGTCCTTATTTAGGAGCAGCAAGATAAGTTTAATTCAAATATGAAATACCTGACAGCAAATTGGCCTTGATTTAACACTAGGATTCATTCTACCTTACTTACTAAAAATTAAAAGTTAAATACTCTGCCCATGTTATGAAACATAAACTTGTGAAAGGTACCTAAATTCTCTGAGTTTTCACATTTCTGAGATAAGATAAGTTACATAAACTTAACTCCTAAGACTGTAGCACAAGCTACAATACTTGACACATGGTAGAGATTCAGTACACGGTGGCTAGTATCTTTATTGTCATTTTTTTTTTAAGAGTGGATTAAATTTAAGTTGGTAGCAAAGCCCATGAAAAAAACATAACTTTCTCTCTTTATTATTATATTCTCTTTTAGAATTAAGGTCAACCCAGCACAGATAAATGCCCATAGAAATGACCAATAAATCTGAATTGTTTATGTTTGGTCAGAAATTTTTAAAATGTGATTCTCATCATTAGCATTTGAGTGTGCAAATGAATTCTCTGGAGAATATTAAGAATGTTATGTAAAATAATCTCAAACAAATAAATGCACATACATACAATCTTTAGAAAAAGTTAAGAAACCTTACACTAAAGCATAAGGTTTATACTAAAGTATACAAAGTATACTAAGGTATAACCTTAGTATAATGTTAAGAAACACATACTACATGTATACACACATGTTTGCGTGTGTATGTGTATACACATACGAAACGGGAAAAGTTCCTTCGTCCCCGTCGCAGGGCGTGTGATGGGGGTAGGACTCGCTTCTTCAGTGGCGAGCTGCTAGGACCTCTAGGGGAGCATGCAGACAGGCAAGCTGTGGGACTCCGACCCCACAGCTGTAACTAGGGGTGAATGTTTACAGCTCCTGAAGCCCCAGTGGCGTGTGTTACAGGGTGCTCTTTTAGTTTTGCTCTTTTAGTTTTGCCGTCTATAGAAGGCTTATGGTAACCAGCACAATTAGACCTTCTCCCTTATCCCAAGGACAGAGGGCTTTCTGTATTCCGGGTTCTCGCCTTGGTATACCGGGAAAATCAGATCACACCTGGGCTTGGAGAACGAGTGCAAGGTTTTATTGAGTGGAAGTAGCTCTCGGTATATGGGGGAGCAAGAAGCGAGGTGGTCCTCAGCTCCAGTCAGGCCACTCAGCACCAGGGGTTCTCCTCCGATCGCCCTGGCCAAACTCTGCCCTGTTCCTCCAGTTGATGGCCAGTGTGTTCCTATGCCAGTGCGTCCCTCTCTACATCCAGTCACCCGTGTGTTCCTCCCCACATCCAGCCACCTGCGTGTTTGCCTGTTAGGGTCCTGGGGGTTTCTATAGGCACAGGATGGGGGTAAGGCAGGCCAGGGTGGTCTTGGGAAATCCAACATTTGGGCAAGAAATGCCTGTCTTCACCTAGGTCCCTGGGGCTGGAGACCTAGCCAGGGACCACGCCCTCCTCTACCCAGCACTTCCCTTCCCCGTTTCCATATCATTTAAAGGGACCACACGCTTCCGTTTCCAGCAATTCCCTTCCATTATATATATATATACACACACACACACACCATATACGTATATATCATATATAATACATGAATATATATGACATATATAACACATAATACATAAATGATTTTACACACATATATGTAAGTATAAAATCAACTCCTGTGAACCAAAGGTGAAGCATTACATATTATGTCAAAATTGTTAATTTGCTGAACTCTATCTGTTTTATTTCAACATGTAAAAGTAGCTTTATCTTTGTGTGGGTTATAACAGTTTTATGGTTACAGTATAGCAGATGGTTTAGATTAAAAAAGTAGAAGTTGATAAAGGAGGAACAGCTTTTACCGTTGAATCTCTACTCTAAAATATGTATGGTAATAATAGAAAATCTATTTCTAAAGGGTTCCTTAGCTATGGGAAACATCCAAGCACCTTTGCACTTTATGAATGGTATGCTTTCTGGTAAATCTGCAAAAACTGTAGAACATAAATATCTCTCTATGAGGATATTTGGAACTGAAGATTTTAATGTTAATAAGTCACGTGGAGCATATCATTGGAAAGTTATGATTTTACCACCTAGCATCATAACATAATTAAAATACTGCTGTTATCATTTTAATGCCACAGATATTAAACAAGAATAATATTCATAATTTAAAAGATGATAATATGTCTTTCAATGTTGATGTTGGCCTTTGAGCAATGTTAACATAGGCATATCTCCCCTAGTGTGGAGAGAGGATATTTCAGAGCAATTAAAAAGTCAATCTGACTCAGACTCACTGGAGTGTGAATTGATATAGCAAACTAAGATAACCAAAAATCAGCAGTAGAGTCTAATTCTTGAACTTAGAATTTTACTTTCTTGATTTCAACCCTCTATGATGCTTAATATTTATCAATCTCTTTTCTCTAATCAGCTTTCACAGTAGCTCTCATTTTCTAGTTAAGAGTAAATTTTGTTAAATTTTGACTGATTTAATTGAGCAGTCACTGTCTTCCTTTTCATCCTGGTACTTCCATGATGGAGAGAGGTGCTCAGGGCTAGTTGAACACTATCTAAGTTACTATTTTAGTATCATAATAGTATACCACTTTTGTACACCAGACAAGGCAATTTGAGCTAGTTCACATATTTAGGTGCTAATCACTAAAAAAAAAACCTCTCGCTTTTATTACCAAATGTACATTGTATCAACAATCAAAGTTGTATTTATGGTAAAGAAAAACTATGCAATATGTGGAGTGAGGGATGGTCCAAAATAGATTTTTTAAACTGTATTTCTACCCACCAGATTTATGACGATTTCTAGGTAAGAAAAATGTAAAAGACAAAAGCAAAAACCTAAAACATTAATTCTCTCTCTGTCTCTCTATCTCACACACACACACACACACACACACACACACCAAAAAAAGAAAACCATTCAAGCAGAGTAGTAACAAAAATGCAAATTGAATAAAGCACAGGCTGGGCATGTGGCTCATGCCTGTAATCCCAGCACTTTCAGAGGCAGAGAGATTGCTTGAGCCCAGGAGTTCAAGATCAGTCTGTGCATCCTGATGAAACAATGTCTCTAAAAAGAAAAAAAAAAAAGTAAAAATTCACTGGATGTGGTGGCATGCACCTGTAGTCCTAGTTACTTGGGAGGCTGAGGTTAGAGGATAACCTGATCCCAGGAGGTTGAGGCTGCAGTGAGCCATGATCATTCCACTGTACTCCATCCTGGGTAACATGGTGAGATTTTGTCTAAAAAATAAAAATAAATAAATAAGGTACAATATTTTCCTATGAAAGTTGATTAAAAATGCACAAAACATAAAGAGACAGTGGTTCATTTATTTCTCAATACGTATTGAGCACATGCTCTCTAACATTACTTTGAAATGTTTGAGCTACATATAGAACCATAACAAAATACATGCATTCATAGCGTCTGTCTTCTAGTGAGAGGCTACAGAAAACAAACACCTAAATAAATGAGGAATGAAATAAATTCAGGAATGAATAAATTTGATGAAGAAAATTAAACAGTGATATGCTTGAGAATGACTGTTGGAAGGAAGTATTTTGATTGAGTACTTGGTGATAGCTTCTCTGATGAAAACTTTTTTAGCTGAGGTTAATGGCAAAAAGCCAGCCTTGCAAGGAACTGAGGAAAATAGGGGTTTTTTTGTTTCTTTTTGTTGTTCTTTTGCTTTGGTTGTGTATTTTTATTTGTTTGTTTCCTAAGCACAGGAAATAACTAGAACTACAACATAGAATCTTAGTAAGGGTCAATTTAAGCATCCCCAGCAATGAGGCCACTGTGAAACCAGCATGAAAGAGGGTTACAGAAAAATGGGAATTATGTAGGTCCTGCTAGCTTTTACTTAAACGTGATGAAGACTTTTGAAAATGGAAGGGGTATGACCTAACTATATTTAAGAGTAGAAAGAGGGAAACCAGTAATACTGGCTTACGTAGGATGGGAACAATGAAGATAGAGAGAAGTAAACAGATTTGGGTGAAGGCAGAGTCAACAGATGCTGTTGAAAACCAGTGTAAGGGGAGAGAAAATAAGTGCAAAGAATCCTAGAGACATTAAGTTTTAGCATACGCCAATGTTGTGCCATATAATACTGAGTATCACATGCTGAAATCCAGAAGACTCAGAAATAACAGATTCAATAGGGACCTCTTGGATTTGATTTCTGTGAGTTGCCTAACACTAGATTGCCAGTAAGAAGTCAAAAGGGGAGGAACAGCAAATGAAAGCAACTGCCAGATATTGGGTAAGAGGTAGCTGAGAGTTGTGTAGGGTCATATAAAACAAGATAAGAAAGAATTTCAGAAAAAGTAGTGATCAATTAGGTCAAATGTTGCAGAGAAATCAAAGAAGAATAGAAAGGTCATCTTTGTATTTAGCAACCTGAACACCTTTATTGACTTGAATAAGAAATCTCTTGCACTGTAGAAGCAGAACCAAAGTTTGATATAAATTTTTCAGAAATATGAGGTGTAACCAATATTTTATTGTTCTATCTTTATGACAGAGCAAAATAAAGAAAAAGAAAGAAGGAAAGAGCAGATAAATGAGTCAGAAGACCAAAGTTTATTTAAGATGAAGAAATTATTTTTAAGATGAAGATGCTAGAGGATATATGTATTCAGAAAGAATTATTCTGAAAATAGTCTGAAACTAGGGATGGAAAAAAGAGATAAAAGGAGTTGAGCAATTATGATGGTAAGATAAATTTGTATAATTTTTGCCAAATATAGTTAGTTTAAGTTTTTAAAATGTTTATTCACTTTGAAAAGTTAATCTCATTTCTGGGAATATGTTTTAAATACTTAAGTAATAAAATATTATTGATGACATGATTTTAAATAGCAAAATGTGGTTAATATGGAAATGTCCTGCAAAATAGTTCATCTCTACAATAGCATATTATACAGTTATTTAAAAAAATCTGTTAAGAAATGTATTCAAGAAAAATTAAACATCGAATATTAATGTTATGTGATAAAGGTTTAAATTAATATTGAAAATGACTATATATGCATGTGTAAGTTTGAATATATTTGTTATCTATAGATACATGAGATATGAGTATGTCTTCTACATATGCAAAGTTTTAAATATGCCTCCAGTTTATATTGCTGGTTGCTAAAGTAATTTTTACTTTTTCTAAAGTATCCATATATTCTGAAATGTTTTTCCAGAAATAGGTGTGCCAATTTTTAAAATTAAAAATGATGCATTAAAAATATATAAATATATTATTTTGAGAGAACAGTGAAAGTCAGAAACAGGTGCACTAATTGGAAGATATTAAACATAGAAATTTGGAAACAGTTGTGAGTAGTAGTCCATGAGCAATTGATTCCTCAATAGCAGTAACGTGGAAACCATCTTTTTGTCCACTTAAAGCTAGAACTTCTGTAAATAACTTCAAAGTCAACCTAAAGTAGATCTTTCTTAGTGAGAATATATATATCTGTGTGTGTGTGTGTACAGATATAGATATATGTGTGTATATATGTATAGATATAGTTGTATATATGTATATTTGTGTATATGTGTGTGTGTGTGTATATATATAGAGAGAGAGAGAAAAAAAGCATTTTGCAAGAGTGGGAGTGGGAAAATTGCATATTCAGCAGTTACAGTATCTATATGGTTTCAGGAATCAAAAATTACTACAGAGTAAATTTTAATAAAAATGTAATTTTCTTAAAATGGTATTCAAGTAAGAAATTATGTAATTTAGAAATAAAACAAAAATCAGAGCAAGTGTTGAAAGATTATTGAAGAAAGCCTCAAATACAAAGAAGTTTCTAATTAAAATTATATTAGTATAAATAGACTGTAAGAAGACAAAAAATAAGTTAGAAACTAGCATAGATATATGATTTTAAAATTGAGATATTTCTTAAATCCATAATCCTAGCATATTCATGAGAAAAACATCATGCGAATCATCACTGAGGGTCATTCTACAAAGCACCTCATCAGCACTCCTCAAAAGGGTCAAGTTCATCAAAAGCAAGGAATTCTGAGAAACTGGCCTAAGGATTGTTTGGTTACTGTAGTGTAGTATCATGGATGTGATTCTGGAACAGAAAAAGAGATTGGTTGAAAACTAAAAAAAAATCTGAATAAGTTACGGAATTTCATTAATAATAACATACCAGTATTGGTTCATTAAATATAGCAAATGTATCATACCAATGTAAGATGTTAGAAATAGGATAAGCTAGGTATGGAAATTTTGTGCTACCTTCACAGTAAATCTAAAACTGTTCTCAAAAGGAAGTTAAGGAATAAAAACAAAACAACACAAAAGAACTGGGATATGGGCAAGATGGCCAACTAGAAGTAACCAGGAAATGCAGCTCCCATAGGGAGAGACCATGATTTCAACTGCATCCACATAATTTGAGCAGATCTCCAGAGAAAACACAAATGTGTATGGAGAAAAGACTCAGATTCTGAGGCTGAAGAGGGAGGAAGCTGGGAAGCCTGGTTGGGGTGGCTGAATGCTGTAGACCTTTGAGATCCTAGCTGCAGGGGAACCCACACCCTCACAGATGTGTGAGCCACCAGGGGGATCTCCTTGGAGATTAAAGATGGAACTGCAGTGGGCGCAGAGCCAGGAACTTTTCAGGGGTTGGGGAGGATGGTGTCAACTGTGTCAGCTCCCACAGAGCCTGATCTTAAGTCCCTAACCCTCAGGGCTGCCTGTCTCCCTCTGACAGACTCTGGTCCCAGCTAAATACTGGGGAGATAGCAGGGTCCACTTCTCCACAGAACTGGGGCACATTTGTCCTGGACGCTCCGTTGCCTGCCAGTCCTTCCCAGGGACCCTGCCAGGCCACCCCATAGGAGCATGTACACAGTGCACTCTCCACTGCCCAGCTGGGTACTTTGCTCCATCTGAGTGCAGTCCTACAACCTGGGAGCCCTTGGATCCCCCACCACACCAAGAACACAATCCTAACATCTGGAGGATGAACCACTAGCAGGTCCTGGCACCTCGGGGCTGCATCCAGGGGCTCAGGAGTGTTGAGTGGAGATCAGTGCTTGACACTCCAATGGAGGAGTAGCCCACACCCTCAGAAAACTGAGATTTTTGTGGGCTGGCGTGGGGTCTATGGATGCCTCTCTGAAAAGGGCTGATCTGGTGAAGATATGGCTTGTTTTCTTACCAAACCTCAGCCCGAGAGAGGCCTAAAGCTGGGAAGACCTAATAACAACAATGAAAAAATAAAAGTCATGGCCACAGTACCAGTGATTGGAGATACCTCCTCTAAGACCCATGAGCTCACCTGGTGAGGGAGTCACCCCTTTCCCCTCACACCACACAACATAACTGCAAACACAAGGATATACAAATGAACTGCATGGCTGAATAAGAGCCTGTGTACTGCTCACTGCTCTCAAATGCTATCTACTGGATTGCAGCCCCAAGCACAACACCAAAAATCATGTTACTAATTTTCCCTGCTATGAAACCAAGGGCAAGAATCCAACAGCAAACAAAAACCCTGTACAGAGCATTAATCCTCTGAAAACTTCCAGAAACAAAGCCAACTGACTATACTCAATTTTCACCACAGTTAAAGAAATACCAGTACTCCCAGGTGAAAGAGAATCCACTCTGTCAATTCAAAATGCCAGTGTGTTCCCTTACCTCTAAATGAGCCCTCTAGCTCCCCAGCAATGATGCTTACTAGTCTGAATTTCCTGGGATGACAGACACAGAATTCAGAATCTGGATGGCAAGAAAGTTCATTGAGATAGAGGAGAAAATTGAAGCTCAATCCAAGGAAGTCAAACAATCCAGTAAAATGACTTGAGAGCTGACAGATGAAATAGCCATATTAAGAAAGACCCAAACAGAATTTGTTCTGCTGAAAAATTCACTATAAGATTTCAAAATACATTGAGACATATTAACAACAGAATAGACAAAGCTGAAGAAATCTCAGAGGTCAAATACGGACTCTGAATCCACATAGTCAGACAAAAATTAAGAAACATAATTAAGAAAAATGAGCAAAATCTCCAATAAATGTGAAATTATGTACAGACCACATCTATGACTCATTTGCATTCCTGTGAGAGAATGAGAGAGAACATGCAACTTGAAAAATATATTTGAGGATATAATCCATGAAAATTTTTCTAATCCCACTAGAAAGGTCGACATGCCAATGTATGAAATACAGAGAACTCTAGCCAGATTTATTATACAAGATCACCTTCCTAAGGCAAATAGTCATCAGATTGTCCAAGGTCAATCCAAAAGAAAAAAACATCTTAAAGGCAGATAAAGGAGAAGAGCAAGTTAGACGGAACCCCATCAGGCTAACAGCAGGTCTCTCAACAGAAACTTTACAAACCAGAAGAGACTGGGGGCATTTTTCAGTGCCCAAAAAGCAAAGAAATTTTAACACAAAATTATATCCTGCCAAAAATAAGCTTCAGTACTTTCAATGAAAGAGAAATAACATAATCCTCATATAAGCAACTGCTGAAGGAAAAATACATTTCACGTAGACCAGCATTACAAGAGGAACTTAAGGGAGTGCTAAACATGGATTCAAAAGATTGATACCCACTACAGCAAAAGGACTAAGGCATATAACCCAAAGGCACTATATTAAACAACTAAACAATCAAGTCTATGTAGCCACCAGTTGACAACATAATGACCAACATATATCAACATTATTCTTGAATGTAAATGGGCTAAACACCCCACTTAAAAGACACAAAGTGGCAGATTAAATAAAAGACAAGACTCAACTGTCTGTTGTCTTCAAGAGACTCATTCATGTGTAAGGACACCCACAGGCTCTAAGTGAAAAGGATAAAGAAACAAATACCTACCATGCAAATGGAAAACAAAAAACACTAGAAGTCTCTATTCTTATATCAGATAAAATAGGCTTTAAACCAATAAAAATTAAGAAAAATGAAGAGCATGGCATAATGATAAAGAATACTATGAAACAAGATGCCTTAACTATTGTCACTATATATATATATATATATCTACACACACACACACACACACACACACCTAATACTGTAGCATATGTATTTATAAAACAAGTTCTTTTTGGCCTATGAAAAGACTTAGAAAACCACATAATAATAGTGGAAAATCTCAATGCCCCACTGCCAGCATTGGAATGATCACTGAAGCAAAAGCTAGCAAAGAAACTCTGGATTTAAAGTCAACAAGACCTAATAGACATCTATCAAACACCTCTCAGCAACCACAGAATATACATTCTTCTTATCTGCACATGAAACATATTCCAAGATGGACCACATGCTTGGTCATAAACTAAGCCTCAATAAATTCAAAAAATTTAAATCATGCCAAGCACACTCTCAAACCACAATGTAATAAACATAGAAATCAATACCAATAAGATCTTAAAACTACACAAACAAATGAAAATAAACATTTTACTTTTAAAAAATTCCCGGGTGAACATTGAAAATAAGGCAGAAATAAAACAAGTGTTTAAAATTAGTGAAAATGGAGACATGACTTACCAAAATTTCTAGAATACATTGAAAATAGTGTTAACATGAAAGTTTATAGCCCTAAACACCTTCATCAATAATTAGAAAGTTCTCAAATTGATAATTAACTTTGCAGCTAAAGAAACTAGGAGAAATGAACAAACAACCCCAAAGCTTGCAGAGTAAAAGGAATACTAAAATTAGAGAAGAACTTAATGAAACTAGGATGCAAAAATTCCTACAAGAGATCAATAAAGCTAAGAATTTGTTCTTTGGAAAAGCAAATAAGATTAAAAGACCACTAGCTAGATTAACAAAGAGAAAGAAAATCCGAATAAACACAATCATAATTGACAAACACAATATTATATCTGATCCCACAAAATACAGAAGATTCTGAGAGACTACTGTGAACAACCCTAAGTACACTAATTAGAAAAGCTAGAGGAAATAGATCAGTTCCTGGAAATACACAATCTCGCAAGATTGAATCAGGAAGAGAATGAAACTCTGAATAGTCCAATACTAACTTCTGAAATTTAATCAGTAATAAAGAACCTACCAACCAGAAAAAGTCCTGGACCAGATGGATTCACAGCCAATTTCTATCAGAAACACAAAGAAGAACTCATACCAATCTTACTGAAACTATCACACACACACACAAAAAAAAAAAAAAAAAAAAAAACAAGGAGGAGGGGTTCCTCCCTAACTCATTCTATGAAGCCAGCATCTGCCTGATACCAAAATCCAGTAGACACACACACAAAAAAAGTAAATTTCAGGTCAACATTTCTCATGAACATAGATGCAAAAACCAACAAAACACTAGCAAATCAACTCCAGCAGCACATCAAAGTTAATCCAAAACAATCAAGAAGGCTTTATTCCTGGTACATAAAGCGGGTTCAACATATTCAAATTAATAAATGTGATGGAACACATAAACTGAATCAAAAGCAAAAATCATATGATAATCTCAATAGACTCAGAAAAGACATTTGAAAAAAATTAATATCCATTTGTGATTAAAAAGAAACCCTTAGCAGACTAGAAATTGAAGGAACATACCTCAAAGTAATGAAAACCATCTGTGATAAACCCTTAGCCAGCATCACACCGAATGAGCAAAAGGACAAACCATTTCCCTTGAGAACTGAAATGAGACAAGAATGCCAACTCTCATCACTCCTATTCAAAATAGTATTGGAAGTTCCAGACAGGCAATCAGTTAAGAGAAAGAAATAAAAGATATCCACATACGAAAATAAGTCAAAGCACCTCTTTTCACTGACAATCTGATTCTATACCTAGACAATCCTAAAGACGCTGCCAAAAGGTTCCTAGAAATAATAAATGACATTAGTAAAGTTTCAGGATATAAAATCAACATATGTACAAATATTAGTAGCATTTCTATATATCAACAATGTCCAGGCTGAACGTGAAATCAAGGACACAATCTCATTTATAATAGCCACAAAGAAAATGAAATACCTAGGAATACAGTCAACTATGGAGGGTGAAGATCTCTACAAAAACTACAAAATACTGCCTAAAAAAATCAGAGATGAAACAAGTAAATGGAAAAGCATCCCATGTTCATAAATTAGAGAAATCAACATTATTAAAATGGCATACTGCTCAAAGTAATCTACAGAATCAATTTTATTCCTGTCAAACTACTGATGTCATTCCTCACAGAATTACATAAAACTATTCTAGAATTCATGTAAAACTAAAGAAAGACCACAAATAGTCAAAGCAATCTTAAGCAGAAAGAACGAACCCAGAGTCTTCATATTACTTAACTTCGAACTGTGCTACAAAGCCACAGGAAATAAATCGACTTGGTACTGTTAGGAAAACAGACACATAGATCAATAAAACAGGATAGAAAACTCAGAAACGATGCTGCATACCTACAAATATCTGATTTTCAACAAGGCCTACAAAAACAATGGGGAAAGGACTCCTTATTCAATAAATGGTGGTGAGAAAATGGGCTAGTCCTACCCAGAAGATTGAAAGTGGACCCTGACCTATCATCATGTACAAAGATTATTTCCAAATTTTTTGAAGATGTAACTATAAGACCTCAGACTATAAAAGTCCTGTAAGAAAACCTAGGAAACACTCTCCTCAATATTGGCGTTGGGAAATTTTTGGCTAAATCCCCACAAGGAATTACAACAAAACCAAAAATAGACAAGTTGTACCTAAGCAAACTAAAAAGCTTCTGCACAGCAAAAGAAACTATCAGCAGAGCAAACTGACAACCTACAGAATGGGAGAAGATATGGGAGAAGATATTTTAAAAACTGGTAAAAGACAAACACCTCTCAAAAGGAGACATACAAGTGGCTAATAAGCATGTGAAAAATGCTCAGCATCACAAATCATCACAGAAATGCAAATCAAAACCACAATGAGATACCATCAACATCAATCAGAATGGCTGTTGCTAAAAATCCAAGCTGGGCACAGTGATTTATGCCTGTAATCCCAGCACTTTGGGAGGCCAAGATATGTGGATCACCTGAGGTCAGGAGTTCAAGACCAGCCTGACCAATATGACGAAACCCCGTCTCTACTAAAAATACAAAAATTAGCTGGGCTTGGTGGCATGTGCCTGTAATCCCAGCTACTCAGGAGGCTGAGACAGGAAAATTGCTTGAACTCAGGAGGCAAAAGTTTCAGTGAGCCAAGATTGCACCACTGAGCTCCAGCCTGGGTGACAAAACAAGACTCTGTCTCAAAAAAAAAAAAAAAAAAAAAGCAAGATGCTGGTGAGGCTGCAGAGTAAAGGAATGCTTACACATTGTTGGTGGGAATGTAAATATGTAAATTAGTCCAGCCACTGAGGAAAGCAGTCTGGAGATTTCTCAAATAACTTGAAACAGAGCTGTCATTTGACCCAGCAATCCCATTATTGAGTATATATTTAAAAGAAATCATTCTACCAAGAAGACATATGAACTCATACGTTTACTGTTGTGCTCTTTGCAACACCAAAGACACGGGATTGACCTAAATGCTCATCAACAGTAGACTAGATAAAGAAAATGTGGTACATATACACCAAGGAACACTATGCAGCCATAAAAAGAATGAAATCATTCCCTTTGCAGTGACATGGATGGAGTCAGAAGCCGTAATCCTAAGTGAATTCACACAGGAACCAAAAACCAAATGCTGCATGTTCTCACTTAAAAGTGGGAGTTGCACATTAGAATACATGGCTATAAATATGGAAACAATAGACATTGTACATTACTAGAGAGTTGAGGAAGAGGGTAGGGTGGGCTAAAAAAACGACATTTTAGGTATTATGCTTACCAGCTGAGTTACAGAATCTGTACTCCAAATCTCTGCATCATGCAATATTCCCGTGTAACAAACTTGTATATGTACCCCCGTATCTAAAATAAAATTTGATATTAAAAAGCATTATATTGAAATGTAGAGACAATTGACAAGAATACAATAACTATATAAGATGTAAGCATTTGTCAATTAATTGTCAACTATTTTATACAAAGTAAATAAGTGGGTGTTGGATGATATAAAAGAATGATTAATTATTAACAAATAATACTCCTTTTTTCAAATACCTGTAAATATAGTTATGCCTTTTTAAAAATTTTTGCTTGATTACTACACCATTAAAAATCAACAAAAGTCTATGCTAGTAATAGCATAAGCCACATTCCATGAGTAATGAATTTAGTAACATTAAGAATTAACATAAATGTTTTCATAGTAACACTAATAATACTTCTACTATCTGGAAATTTTCCTAAAGGCAAAAAGTGTGCTCTAATAGAACCCTTGGGTTAAAGAGGGTATGAAATGAAATCACTGAAGTTGAAGGTGAGTTAAAAAATAATAACAGTGAGAATAGCGGAGAGTGAAAGTGGGGCTCAGGGGAGGAGAGGTGAACAGAGAAAAAATTATAGTCAACAATGTTTACATTTTGGTTTAAGAAGTAACTAAAATAAACCGATAACTGAAGGAATTAGGGGAAAAACACAAAGCAAATGTCAGGACCACGGGAAGAATTATGTAATGGAAATAAAGATAAGGACTATGAAATACAATGGGTCTTTAAGGGAGCAAGAGTTTTTAAATAACTATTATCTAAAATCCAAAAGCAAACATTAAAATCTTTGAGAATAATAATAAAAAAAAAAACCTGGGATCATTATAATCCCAAAGAAACATATCAAAGTACCAGGAATAAGTATATGCACAAAATAGCATAATATTCATCTTTAAGATTTTCCAAAATATTTATAAGAGGGAAAGATCTATTTTGAATACGTGCTGCCTTAAAAGTGGGGACATCTGTTTGAAGATTGTGAGATGAGCATACATGGTTTATTTCCCCTCCAATAAGCCATTGAAATGAAAGTACAGAATTAGAAAGGCAAATATGTTTACAAAACTACTGTTGATGGAGCACAGGATTCTCCACAAACTGAGTACTTTAATGAAACTCCCAGTAAAGGCAGCTGGAATCATACTGATATTCCAGACAGATACCACAGATATGAAAGAGTCATAGCTCAGAAACACACAGACACATTTTTCATAGTGAGTCATGGCTTATTGCAGAGCCCTTATTCCTTAGTGACTGAGAATTTCAGAGAAAGTAGGGTCAGAAAATAAAGTAATTGCAAAAAACAAGTCTTCAGTATATCTGCAGTATTTGGCCATTCTTATACTGCTTTCTTCATTACTACCTGTTCAGTGACATATATCCCTATCTGAAAACAAACAGGAATTTTTTATGTAATCTTTCTGGGAGGGGTTAGGGCTGCCAGGCTGAAAAGTGGCACCACCAAAGACCCTCTATAGCTGACTTGGGATTGGGATATGAGAGAGGAGCCTGCATTCTTACTTCTCATCTATTCAACATAAAGTTAAAAATCTCAGCCCAAAATACAGTAACTTCATATTAAAAACTGCAATAAATTATCACTCAAGAGGCTAGTAAAAGCAGAGAAGACCTGGCAAAAAAAGCCAACCTCTGATTTTATTCATAAATAATCATGAGTGGAGTCAAGAAGAAATAGCTATATGATGTAAAGAAAATTTTCAGTAAATATCAATTATGGAAAAAATAAATAGCAAAAAATTTGCAACATTTATAAATATATTGCTTTAATACAACAAAAAATAAAAACTGATGGAAATTGTGGCATTTTTAATTTTGCTGGGATAAATATCTTTAAAAGAGGAAATAAATTGGAAATACAAGAACAAGGTTATTATGTCCAAGTAGATAATCTTAAGAATAATGACATACAGGAAATAGGAATTTAAGAAAGAAATTTAAGAGATAAAAAGCATAGAAAGAAGAAAATAATTAAAATATTAAGAAATTGTTATAGTTTGAGAAAGTCCAAGCCATTCACATTTTAGAGAATACAGGTGTCATATAACATGTTGGAGTCTCAAAAATAAATAAATAAATAAACATGTTGGAGAATATGGGTGTTATGTTCTAACTAGACACGATTACATGAAATTTTTGAACATGAGTGCTAAAGAGAAATCCCTGAAAATTATTCTGAGAGTGTGTTTTGTTCATTAAAAAGGAGCATATATCACATTAACATCAGATTGTCATCACAGTCTCTGAAAGTAAATCAAGCAATATCTTCAATCATCTAAGAGAAAGAAGTTTTGAACATAGAATTTCTTGTTCTAGAAACATACCAACCAAGCATAATCACAAGATAGAGTCACTTTTAGTCAGGCAAGGACTCAAATATTTTTCTCACACATATATTTTTATGAATTAGTTGATGATAGATCTTAAAAACATAAATAAGTCCTTGTCCTCCCCAATAAATGAGACTAAACAGAGACAAAGACTAATGGATCAATCTAAAAAGGTAACGTAAAGAAATAAATTGTTCTGTGGGACTAGACAAAGTTCAAATCAGTATAAAAGGTTTGTAAGCTAAAAGAAAAATGTAACAAAAGACAAAATATATTTTTGGTAATAAGTAAGTTAAAAGTTGGATAATGTGAGAGAGTAAAGGGTAGCAAAGCAAGAAAATATACCGTAGTCTACTTATCCCTCCTTACATCCTGCTAAATTGTTTCTCTATATTCTATGTAACATGCTGTTTATAGCGGCATAGACCATAGCACATTTATTTTTACATAGATCCTAATATATATTTTGATTATTCCAGAACTAATATTTATACAATTATGTAGTTATAAAATCAGGCCATTAATTTGCAATTTTCAAAATATAGTTCTCATTTATTAAGTATTGTCATCAAAATATTGAAATAATATAAAATCACAGGTGTAAAAACTAGCTTACAGGTCTTGACTTTTATTCAAATTTAATAACATACTGCATAGTATTTTGAGATGACAGGTGAAGGACAGAATATAAACAAAATTAAGTGGTTATTAACTTCTTTATGTGTAAAGGAAACAAAGGATAAATTTATATTGTATAAAATCAAAAGGAGCACTGACTTAATATTTAGCACCATTTATTTCTGAATGCAGCTTGGATTCAGAAAAGTGACAACTTTCTCAGTTATTAACCATGAGAACATAAGGTTAAGAAATCCCCAGTGATGATTAATAATTAAAATGAATACTTTACATCAGAACAAAGAGACATTTTATGACTAAATTTTACATTTTTATTGATGTCAAATATAAAACATTTGAATTCCAAGCAACTTTGCTGTGGAAGATGACCCTAGATCCAAATTTATGATGTTTTCCAGAAAACCACTGATATAGCTGCTTCTGGTCAAATGATTCAAATACCACAGTGAAGGATCATTATTAGTTTAAAGTAGTCCACAGTAGTGTTACAGCAGCCCTTTAGTGTATTTGTGTAATCATTTGGCCATATACTGTCTTCCCTAGGTATCTGTGGGGTATTTGTTCCAAGACCTCATGTGGATATGAAAATTTGCAGATACTCAGGTCTCTAATACAAAATTGTTTAGTATTTGCATATAACCTATGTACAGCCTCTCTTATAGTTTAAGTCATCTCTAGATTACTTGCAATACCTAATACAGTGTAAATTCTATGTAAATAATTGTTATAATGTATTGTTTAGAGAATAATGATGAAAAAGGTCTATACATGTTCACTATAGTACAATTTTCTGTGAATATTTTCAGTCCCTGGTTGGTTGAATCTACAAAGGCAAAACCCACAGATACTGAGGGTTGGCTATATATTCATATATACAAGTATTAAGACATTTAATAAAAATAGAGAATATATATAGAAAATATGGTATAATATATAATATGAAATATACCATAGTTTATGTAAATGAAAAGTTGTTTCCTCCACAGTGAATGTTTATAACTTAATTAGGTTCATCCGGTTTTATAATAATAAACTATTGGATAATATAGACTTTGTTTATAAAAGAAACAATACATTTGACTCTAGTATTAAGGAGCACAATTACATTATGACCGTAACACCTACAGCCATAGTTCTGAGTCAACTTACAGTAATAGGGCATAATTTTGTAGTAACATTCTTTGAAGAATTTAAATATATATGGAAAGTCATTTTTCTAGTTATTCAGTGCAGATTTAAAAAATACATACACAAATATATAAAAGGTAGGTTTATACTCTCATCTTTCTGTATCCTAATTTTAAAACACCAAACTAAAACTGTGTGTAAAAGTGACTTCATAATTACTTCTTTGAAATATCAAACGAACTTACATCTTAGCTCTCTAAAACCTAAAAGTGATTTTGTTTTATTTTTTTTTTCCATTGACTCTAATCTATTTGTGCATCTAGACCTCACTTATAAAGCTGTCTCCTTGTAAGGTTAGGCTGAGGAAATACTTTTTTCTGGATTCAGTCACATTTTCAGAGTAGCAAAGTAAGCTGAAAACCAGTCTAGCACTTTTCCTTAATTATGTCTGCAAACACTTCACTTCAATAAACACTTATTTTTATATGTAAAATGAAGATATGGTTTCTAAAA